>NC_056725.1:309487268-309534457 GCF_019279795.1 Protopterus annectens | reverse complement strand
ATAGACATTATAGTGCTCTTTTTACAATAATATATTTTTCACATTATGTAAGTTGTGTGCAATATCAGTGACTTGTTCATCCTTTCTTTAGGAAAAGCAGGTAAATAGATGAAGACTTCAGTCTTGATTTTATAGACCTTGTTAACAGGATACTAGAATAACTGATATATACATTCTTCCTTTATAATATATGACATGTTTTGCAGAAAATATGGTAATCTCCTTTTTGCTTTGAGTGTATACTATTGAAATAAAGTGACATTATTTTCTATTTGAAGGAGACTGAAAGCTCATTAAAAAGCTATCTGATGATCAAAGTCATGCTTTCCGTATAATACTGAACGAATGGCATTCTACATGTTACATTTTTACTGGTCTTTACATTTCATAAATTGTTTTCTTCCTCAGTTCATTATAAAAAATGATTTTTGAAAACATTCACTGTAAATGTTAAGACATATTTAATCCTATTATGTCAATGAGGCATTACATAAATTAATTTGACTGCTTATTTGCATGGTGATGTTTGGAAACATTTCTCCATACATAAGCTCTGGAAATGCCTGAAACATTTTCAAAATGCAAATTAAACTATAAAGTATTTGGATGAGGAAAAGGGCAGCAGAGGCATTTAGACTATGCAAATGAGAGATGAGACTTGAATTTCAAATTTGCAAGGTAGTCTGACATAGTATTTTTCTTGAAAACATCATTAAAAATACAAGGCAAATAAGCCACCACATGTCTGGTGTTAACATACTGTTCAGAAAAATAAGAATGCATTCCTATCAGTTTTTCTGTGATACCATTTTACAGTACAGACTGAAGAACATTCTGCAATAAAATTATACAGCACACAGTCGCATATATACTTAATCTTGGTCTTTCAAGGTCAGTACTTTTGGGACCTTTATTCACCTAGCAGTGCCTTCTTTTATCACTCAGATTTACTTATTTTGTTACCCACTGCTCGCACTACTCCCATCATGAATGATCTGTGGGTGTAATTGACAGACTAGTACACCTGCAGTGTTCTTTTATATCAGAGTCAAACAGTAAAACTGCAAGGGAGAAAAAGAAAATCTTAAAAAAATCTAAAGCTATTGCTCAGACACTACTTCATAATAAATACTTGCTTGTAATATGCTCTTGAAAAATGGTAGAAAGGATAACAAGAGACAATCTAATTTCACAGGTAACCTCAATATCTGAGTTTGATTTGTAGAATATAAGTGGGTTATATGAAAAAAATGCATACTGTAAGTTAAGAAAAATATTCTTTATTTAACAAGAAGGGACAAATCTATAAATAACATGATAGCAGATGAAGAGGTTCTAATTTATTTATTATTTATTATTTATTTACTGACATTTGTTAACTGGAAAAGTCCACTGGGTCAGAGACACATTTTTCGTTGAGGCCCACGGAGAAAATCTCCACAAATACGACATAAACAAATGAACATACAGGGGTAACATTTTAACAAAACACACTAAATGAGTTAATTTATAAAGAAACATATTGTTGGTAGGTTAACACAAGCATGGTAAAAAGTAATACATAATAACAATAATATATATATACAATAACAATAATATATATATATATATATATATATATATATATATATATATATATATATATATATATATATATATATATATATATACAATAACAACAATATATATACAATAATAATATATACAATACCAATAATATATATACAATAACAATAATATATACAATAACAATAATATATACAATAATATATACAATAACAATAATATATATACAACAACTATAATATATACAATAACAATAATGTATACACTGTATATGGTACAATCATAAAGATGAGAAAATGGGTGAAAGGAAGAAATATGTAGGTAGAAGAGGTTGGTAGATCGGTGTATAAGTTAAAAGTAGATAAGGAAGTAGATGGGATGCAAGTGAAAAAGAGGTGAATAGAGATGAAAGTGGGAGAATGAAGGTCAGATGGATAAGATAAAGATGGGAAAAGGGTTAAATGAATAAGAAGAATAACAGGTAATACACTGGAATAAAGTAACATAAATTATCTAATCAAAACAAAATGATGCAGTACCAAATGTATGAATGGATTAAGGATAGTCAAGAGCAGATGGTACAACAATTATCCAGAATCTGCTGGAACTGTAATGCCTACAGCCTCACAGCACACAAAAGTATGTCCCTGTACAGCGAATTCAGTTTCACTTCATATCATCGAAATATCATATCATCGAATTTCAAAACATCGAGACCAAATCGTCGAAAGCTCAAATCATCGAAAACTCATAACATCGAATCTCAAATCATTGAAAACTATAAAGCAACTAGAAATAACATCCCACAGAGTTTTTACTATGTTTTTGCAGGGGGAGGGCAAGCCCCCTTCACCCTCACTCCCCCGTACATTAAATATACCAACTCTAAGGTCGCACTACAGTGGGGGGAAAAGGTACTTTCCTAACCCCACTGTAGTATGACCTTGGAGTTGGTATATTTAATTTACAGAGCGTGTGGGGGCAAAGGCCCCCACATGGGGGGGTGCAGGGGGGCTTGCCCCCCTGCATAAATGTAGTAAACAGTGTCTGGGATGTTATTTCTAGTTGCTTTACAGTTTTCAATGATTTGAGATTCGATGTTATGAGTTTTCGACGATGTCCTTTCAAAGGGAGTGCAATCATATATATTTTGGGATATTTAAATTAGCCTGCCATCTTGACACTAACCCCACCCAAGATGGCAGTCAGATAGCAATAAGAAGCCAGACTGATGCAACTATCATGACCCTGTAATAAGGCAACAGATTGACTTATATATAGCAACAATGTTTGTGCCCCCAGCTACAGAAAGTCAGCATGAAAACTATTCTCCTCAAAGCAGAAACAGTCAATAAATCCATACATACCATACCATAAAAAGCAGCCAAAGAAACAATTTCACCATGCCCATTATGATCTGAAATGCATGTGTTTTCGTACATAGTCTAAGGATGCCTATGATACATCATAACACCTGCTGCCAACACCAAGTTGAATGCAAATATGACTGTGTAGCTACAAGCCGACCTACTGAAGAGGATGTTGGCAGGCTAAGAGACTTCCACCATTGAAGTCTGTGCCATTTTACATACACATCTTTTGTCATGCCCTGACTCTATGCTGTTGTTTTTTTTTTTTTTTTTTTGAATATGTGCGCTTTAGGAAATAATTACAGACACATAGTAAACATAACTCTTAAGGCAACCAACTCTAAGTCACTGGAGATTATCTATTACTTACACAATACAAGATTATGTTTCCTTTTACTTTCTGTTATTGTTATTGTTTGTATGTTACTGGCAAAGTAGATATGTAATGGAATATACACACCATGTATATTCTCCAGTTCCTTCAAAGTCATTGACTTTATCTCAACAAACTGCTTTAGGTGATATCAGTGTTTTTTTTTACCACAAAAGAAATAGTGCCACTTGATAAGACATAAAGATCTTCATTGTAAAGCATTAACACAACCTACTCCAGGCTTCAATAATATAATTCCTGTGTTGAAACTTGGCATAAACTGGTGTACCTTTAACTTTTTTTATGTATTTATTTACCAGCAACTTGTTAACAAGGACATTGGTCTACTTAGATTTTTTTTTTCAACAAGGACAGCTCATTGTACTGGCTGTTGGGTTATAGCCCCACTAAAAAATGATACTTTACTATTAATATTACTGAGCTCCTAAGCCCAGAAATGAAAAAAAGAGATCATTTTCCTCTGACTGCATGCTGTTTTCCAAGCTGCCTGACACTACGTCAATTCCAGTCTGGGAATAAGGCAATTGTGTCATATTTCAAATCTTCTTGACTTCTGTGGAAGGCAGAAACATCACAAGAAAGTGGCTGTATGAAGCAGCAAGGAACCATTTCTGTTGGCTCAAATTGCTACAGGGGACTGCTTCACACTGAGACAGAGTGAGAATGAAAGACAAAGGAGTAATGGATTAGTGCAGAAATGCATTTTTTCTTTAGTTCTGAACATGATAATTATGCAGTATGTTGGAAAGTAAGTATTTTGTGTGCAAATGAGTGGAGTGTGTCTGTGTCTGTGTGTCTGTGTATCTGCATATGCATGTATGTATGTGCAGTTGAGGGGAATTAGATGCTAAGTATATTTGATTTCACAGAACATCTTTGGTTTTGACAAATATTTTGGTATGCTCTTTGCCAAGTTGTTTTTTTATTATGACAAGTAAATGATGACTGTAGTGACTAAATAATGACAGATTTTTGGGTTTTAGACATAGCAGCCTTCAGAAAAAAGCATATTGTTGCAAAGCTTATTATTCAAACAACTTTGTTAATTATATTCAGAAAATATCTGTCCATGATGTTGCCCCTTGTCTCTCATTATTTTTTGATTTTTTTCTTGATTATTGAGCTAAGGGTTTAGAAGGTATGTTTGGGGGTGTTGCAATGATTGCACACTGTATTTTGGGAGTAATAAGCTGGCTGAGAAGGTAAATTCTTATATGGCAGTCATTTATAGATTTATTCATTCATTTGACCTTTATCTCCTGAGGTGTATAGACACAGTCATACAGATGGCTGTAACTGAATGATGGTCACATCTGTGTGTGTGTGTGTGTGTGTGTGTGTGTGTGTGTGTGTGTGTGTGTGTGTGTGTGTGTGTGTGTGTGTGTGTGCGTGTGCGTGTGCGTGTATATGTGTGTGTACAATATATATGTAGGGCAGGGGTAGAAGCTTTGAACTGTCCATGATTCTGCTGAATGCCTGTCATTTTGCTTATATTTTGTTCTGTTCCTAGTAATGTTTGTAATTCTTCTGGTAAATCAGCATGGATTATAATGATGACAGACATTTGAATATAGGACATAGATGCCTTCAGAAAAAGCATACTACTGTAAAGCCTGTTTTTATTGCAACAATCTAAGTATGTAAATGCAACATATGCCTCTAACTCTGTCCCTTGTCCACATTATGCTTTAGCTTTCTGTATGATTCAAGAGCTAAGAGGTTGAAAGGTATGTGGCAAGTGGGAGGTGTCTTACAGTTTCTAGAAAAATATATTCTGACAACGGAGAGCTGAGAGGATACATTCCTATAGGCAGTGGCGGCTGGTGACTTCAAATCAAAGGGGGGCTGCAGGAGACAGCTGAATGGGTGGGGTCAAGGGGAAGGGTGTGGCCAACTAGAAAGGTGAGGAGCTATGCTCAAAACCACAACAACTAACTTTAATTAAATACGCTGCCCTGGGTGGCAAACCATCATTATGAGAGTCCAATCAAGACAAAAATAAGTGTAGAAGAATAAAAATATTTCAATGCATTGCCTGCATGACAGCTTACTTAATATCTAGATGGAAACAAAAGGTTGTGAGGCATGAAAAAATAAATTACTTTCTAAATACATTACTGGAATGCCAGTCAAAATCAAGTACAAGAAAAACCAGAAGCACTCAACTCAAACCACTTCTCCTTGCACTGCAGTCCTAATTATAATTTATATTCAGCTTTATTAAAGTACCAAGTAACATGCTGAAAGTAGAAATCTCTGTGATGCCCCCACTTGTAAAAATGTTTCTTATCCAAAAAAGACCTGCTGCCTGACAACTATCTACTTGTTTCATGGGGAAAACATGTAAGTAAAAAATGAAAAGCAAACAAGAAACAAGCACAAGATACATTGCTTAAAGGATTACTGTACAGGTTATGGACCACACTTGATTGGCATTCTGTTTAGTTTACGGGTAAAGTCTGTAGAGATGACTGGAAGTCTCCAACAAGTATAATGAGCTTTTTAAAATAATGGAATCCTGTCCTTTAATACCCAAGGCTTATACATTATCTAGTCAAGTATTCTCTGCATGGCAACAACAGAAAGGCTTTCAATGTTGGCAATTCTTTAACAGTATGCTTATTAAAGCTTACTTGCATCTTACGATCTCAGACAGGCTTACCTTATGGTCATTAAAGCATTGCTACTTAAACACAGAGCAACAGGCACTTTGAGTAATAAGCATAAATCAACAGTACAAAAATATGACAGAAACCAGACCTTTCTGCAAAATCAAGGACAGATGAAAAGCCACTGTAGTACTTGTGTCTACCTTGGATGGGGGGACACACTGCACATTTACACTGCATAACTACTCCTTGACTTGCTTGGACACATCCAGAGTGGAGTGGGGTGGGGTGCAACAAGTATGTCACAATTTGAAATGTCTCTGGCTGACTGTGATGGCCCTGACACATTAGTCATACCTCTCAACGTCAGAGCAAGAAATCTGGACAAAGCCATACACAGAAGTGGGACAAATGCCCAAAAATAAGGACAATTTTTAAATATTGCTCTAATAAACTTAGAAAGATAATCGAATAGGTATTGCATTAGTATGACTTTTCTGAAGGGTATAAAATCTGAAACTCAAATGTCTGTCATTATTTTCTAACTTCAGTCTTTAGTGATTTGTCACTAATTTGCCAATAAACACAATTGTATGAAAAATGGACCAAATGTGATGCAAAAATATAAAATAGCCACAAAATACAGCTGGGTACCTGTCAAAGAAGGGACACTTTAATATTAGTACTGCTAACTTGAGCAGCTGACAAAATAAAAGAATCTACATGCATTTCAAGTAATCTATAACTTTGATTATTACAGTTATTTCTTAATTGTAAACCCTCCATGTTTTCTTCCAAAATTGCTATTTTGCGGAGGGGTTATTAGGGGGAAGAGCAACATTTTGAGCCAAAATCGGGGACAGTTGAGAGGTTGGCTATGCCTAATTCTATAAAGCAATTTATTTGCATGTACCTCTCAACCTGTTAATGCAGTAAATCTGAACAAGGCCAAATATATTGGGGAACATATAAACAGTACTAAAATTGCTCTTGTATAAATTGAGACAGTTGATAGAATAACAGTTCTTACTTTAGCATGCATTTTTCTGAAGGTTATGAAGTCTGAAACTCAGTGTATCATTATTTAGTGACTTAATTTCTAAATGATTTGCCAGAAAACTACAAATTTTATGAAGAACAAACCAAAAATAAGAAGCAAAAATCTATTCATTCTTTGAAAATCTGGACAGTTGGGAGGTATAGTTCAGCTGGGCCTGTCTGAGTTTGCTGCCCTTCCCCCCTGACAAAATCATGGTTGAATGGAGCCTCTGCAGCCATTCCAGTGAACCATTACTTGGCTATTTCACTCCATTTACCATAAACACTAATGTGCATACTGCTTTACTTCTATGATGAGTTGGACTTCATTTGAAAGTTTTATTTTGTATTTTACAGCACAAACACTAAGTCATCTACTAAACAAAGCAATGCATTCTCACAATGAAAACTTAGCATTAAAACTTCTTTGCTCTTGAAACTCACATTGATTGAAACAGCATTGAAACCCACATTCAAAGAAAATACATTTTGCCAGTGGCAGATAAAGATTAATTTTGGGCTGTTTTCAAATCATAGGCCCCTTGCATATGAAACATACATGTGCTTTTTGATACACCTTCCTCATTGTACTAAATTATATTCCTTGTACAATATATTACAGTTGTTAGAGGGCGTTTTAAATTTGTTTTGAACATTTTTCCAGTAATCAATGAAACAAAATGCATGCACCCATAATGACAAAACTGCCCAGTTCAGAACATTTATCATAAAAGTCTACTCAGACTTCCACAGTCCACCATTATCAGTAAATATGCACAATTCTACAGTCCACCATTATCAGTAAATATGCACAATTCTACAGTCCACCATTATCAGTAAATATGCACAATTCTACAGTCCACCATTATCAGTAAATATGCACAATTCTACAGTTCATTATCAGTAAATATGCACTATCTCTGAAGAAGTAAAAGTCATCTAAATAATTCCACATTAAAGAAATCTGTAACTAATGAAGAGGTTGCTGCTAGCAAACACCTTTATATTTCATGGTTTCATCGAAAAATAAAGTGTCTGTTGCCCCTCAGGAATAAATTGCCTATATTACATTAAAAAAATGATAAGCTAGTAATATTGCAAGAGAAAATGTATGGCAAACTGATAACGGACTCATAGCTAGTATCTTCACCAAGGAGAACATTCTCAGTATAGCAGCATCCACTCCTTGGGGGAGTAGAACCCACAGCCTTCTGCATCAAAGGCAAGTACACAACCTGTTGTGCTATTAACAAGTCACGCCAACTTCACTTAAGCAACACTAAACTTCTGTTCCCCTGCAGCTCTCAGCTCCTTGTAAAATCTACTCAATACTCAACTTTGCAGCACAAGAAAACTGGAAAAAGCCAAAATGTATTGGGGGGGGGGGTCAAAAGTCCAAAAACCAGGGACACAAACATTGCTTGTATAATCTTGGAAAGTTGCTAGAACCATACATTTTACTGCCAAGCTCCCTGTGCAAAACAGTTAGAGCAACATACCACTACGCCAAATCAGCTGCTTTGTAAAAGAGGAAGACAAACTTAAATGGCTATCATTTAGTGAATTAAGTTCTCACCATAGCTGTCAACCTCTTAGTACAAAACACCTGGACAAACCCAGTAATGAGGGAATACAGCCCTCAAACATTCAGTGAATTCAGTTCTTGCCATAGCTGTCAACCTTAGCACAAAAAACCTGGACAAAGCCAATAATGGGGGAATACAGTCCCAAAAATAGGGACAAATTTCAAATATTCATCTTATAAACTTAGAAAATTGCTAGAATAAAAGGTTGTGTTACGGTTGTGTTACTATGTATTTTCTGAAGAACATGAAGTCTGAAATTCAAATGCCTGTCAATTTTACTGCTGACAGAATAAAAACAATTTTCAGCAGAGACCCAGGGAGAAATACTGCAGACACGTGTTTGTAAAATGACAGGGCACCAGAGCAAATCCACACAAACACAGGGAGGAGATGCAGACTCCACACAGAAGGCACCCCAGCCAAGAATCAAACCAGAAAACCTATAGCTGTGAGGCAACAATACTACCACTGCACCATCAAATATGCAAGGACTTAAACATTCAGAAACCTGAAGTCTGAAATTCAAATGCCTGTCAATTTTATTTAACATTTGTTAATCAGGACAGTCTGACTTGGAATAAAAAAAAATTTCAGCAGAGGCCCAGGAAGAAATAATGTAGACATGTCTTTGTAACATGGGAGGACACAAAAGCAAACCCACACAAACATAGGGAGAAGATAAAGACCCCACAAAGAAGGAACCCCAGCCAAGAAGCAAACCTGAAAACCTGCAGCTGTGAGGCAACAATGCTACCACTGCACCATCAGCTATCAAGCATTGCAGCATTTACAAACCACAGATATTATGAGGAACAGATCAGATCAAATATGAGGCAAAAATCTGCAGATTTTTTTTTTACAAATGGTGGTGGGTAGGGAATTCAGGTCTTTAACACCTGCATACAAGGTACAGGGTTCAAGCCTGAGGTATTCCCTACCACACACACACACACACACACACACACACACACACACACACACACACCTGTAGTAGCAAACCACAAAAACTAAATATACTGCACTGGGTGCCAAACAGTAGTCATGAAAGTCCAATCAAGACAAAATGAAGTGTAGAAGAATAAAAATATTTCAATGCATTGGCTGCATGACAGCTTAATATCTAGATGGAAATAAAAAAGGTTGTGAGGCATGAAAAAATAAATTACTTTTTTTTAAATACATTAATGGAATGCCAGTCAAAATCGAGTATAAGAAAAACAAGCAGCACTCAACTCAAACCACTTCTTGCACTGCAGTTCTAATTATAATTTATATTCAGCTTTATTAAAGTAACAAGTAACATGCTGAAAGTAGAAATCTCTGATGCCCCCACTTGTAAAAATGTTCCTTATCCAAAAAGACCTGCTGCCTGACATCTACTTATTTCATGGCATGATCAAAGTAAAAAATGAAAAGCAAACAAGAAATAAGCTCAAGATATATTGCTTAAAAGGATTACTGTACAGGTTATGGACCACGCGATTGGCATTCGGTTTACGGGTAAAGCCTGCAGAGATGACTGGAAGTCTCCAAGTGTAATGAGACTCTTAAAATAATGTAATTCTGTCCTTTATTACAAATACTGGCATATGCATTTCAATACCCAAGGCTTATACATTATCTAGTTAAGTATTCTCTACATGGCAACAGAAAGGCTTTCAATGTTGGCAATTCTTTAACAGTATGCTTATTAAAGCTTACTTGCATCTTGCAATCTCAGCCAAGCTTACCTGATGGTCATTAAAGTATTGCTACTTAAACACAGAGCAACAGGCACTTTGAGTAATAAGCATAAATCAGCAGTACAAAAATATGACAGAAACCAGACCATTCTGTAAAAATCAAGGACAGATGAAAAGCCACTCTAGTACTTGTGTCTACCTTGGATGGGTGGGATTCTCTGCACATTTACACTGCATAACTACTCCATGCCTTGCTTCGACACATCCAGAGTCACTACATGGGGGAGTGGAGTGTAACAAGTATGTCACAGTTTGAAACGTCTCTGGCTGACTTGTGATGGCCCTGACACATTTGTCATACCTCTCAACCTCAGAGCAAGAAATCTGGACAAAGCCATACAAAGAAATGGGGCAAAGGCCCAAAAATAAGGACAGTTTTTAAAATATTGCTCTTATAAACTTAGAAAGCTAATAGAGGTCTTGCATTAGTATGAATTTTCTGAATGGTATGAAATCTGAAACTCAAATGTCTGTCATTATTTTCTAACTTCAGTCTTTAATTATTTGTCACTAATTTGCCAAAAAAACACAATTTTATGAAAAATGGACCAAAAATATGATGTAAAAATATAAAATAGCAACACAATACAGCTGGGAACCTGTCAAAGAAGGGACACTTTAATATTAGTACTGCTAACTTGAGCAGCTGACAAAATAAAATAATCTACATGCATTTCTGAAATAAAAGTAATCCGATTATTACAGTTATTTCTTAATTATAAACCCTCCATGTTTTCTTCTAAAATTGCTATTTTGCGGAGGGATCATTAGGGGAAGAGCAACATTTTGAGTCAAAATCAGGGACAGTTCAGAGGTTTGGCTATGCCTAATTCTATAAAGCAATTTATTTGCATGTACCTCTCAACCTGTTAATGCAATAAATCTGGACAAGGCCAAATATATTGGGGGAACATATAAACAGTACTAAAAATTGCACTTGTATAAACTGGAACATCTGGACAAGGCCAAATATATTGGGGGAAAATATAAACAGTACTAAAAATTGCTCTTCTATAAACTGGGACAGTTGATAGAACAGGTCTTACTTTAGCATGCATTTTTCTGAAGGTTATGAAGTCTGAAACTAGTGTGTCATTATTTAGTGACTTAATTCCTTAATGATTTGCCAGAAATCCACAAATTGTATGAGGAACAAACCAAAAATAAGAAGCAAAAAATCTATTCATTCTTTGAAAATCTGGACAGTTGGGAGGTATAGTTCAGCTGGGGCTGTCTAAGTTTGCCGCCCTTC
Organism: Protopterus annectens; assembly: GCF_019279795.1. Taxonomy (NCBI): domain Eukaryota; kingdom Metazoa; phylum Chordata; order Ceratodontiformes; family Protopteridae; genus Protopterus; species Protopterus annectens. The sequence continues at coordinate 309,522,900 of NC_056725.1, read as the reverse complement.
CCCCTCACAAAACCATGGTGGAATGGAGCCTCCCTGCAGCCATTCCAATGATCCATTACTTTGCTATTTCACTCCATTTACCATAAACAATAATGTGCATACTGATTTACTTCTATGATGATTTGAACTTCATTTGAAAGTTTTATTTTGCATTTTACAGCACAAACACTAAGACATCTGCTAAACAAACTTGGCATTAAACCTTCTCTGCCCTTGAAACTCACATTCATTGAAACAACATTAAAACCCACATTCAAAGAAAATACATTTTACCCGTGGCAGATAAAAATTAATTCTGGGCTGTTTTTAAATCATAGGCCCCTTGCATATGAAACATACATGTGCTCTTTGATACACTTTCCTATTGCTTTGAACATTTTTCCAGTAAACAATGAAACAAAACTGTCCAATTCAGAACATTTCCATCATAAAAGTCTACTCAAACTTCTACAGTCCACTATTATCAGTAAATATGCACAATTCTACAGTCCACCATTATCAGTAAATATGCACAATCTCTGAAGTAGTAAAAAAGTCATCTAAATAATTCCACGTTAAATAAATCTGTAATGAAGAGGTTGGTGCTAGCAATCACCTTTATATTTCATGGTTTCATCGAAAAATAAAGTGTCTGATGCACCTGAGGAATAAATTGCCTAAATTACATTAAAATAAGCTAGTAATATTGCAATAGGAAATGGATGGCAAACTGATAACAGGATCATAGTTAGTATCTTAATTTTCAGTACGGCAGCCTTCACCCCTTAGGGGAGTAGAACCAACAACCTTCTGCATCAAAAGCAAGTACACAACCTTTTATGCTATTAGCAATGTGAGCTAATTTAGCATAATCAGTACTAAACTTCTCTTCCCCTGCAGCTCTCAGCTCCTTGTAAAATCTATTCAATACTCAACTGCATCTCAACTTCGCAGCACAAGAAGTCTGGAAAAAGCCAAATTTATTGGGGTGGGTCAAAAGGGCAAAAACCAGGGACACATTAAACATTGCTTGTATAATCTTGGAAAGCTGCTAGAATAAAATGCTGTGTTACCACCATACATTTTACTGCCAAGGTCCCTGTGCAAAAGAGTCAGAACAACATACCACTATGCCAAATTACCTGCTTTGTGAAAGAAAAATGCTGTGTTACCACTGTACATTTTACTGCCAAGGTCCCTGTGCAAAACAGTCAAGAGCAACATACCACTACGCCAAATCAGCTGCTTTGTGAAAGAGAGGAAGACTGAAACTTAAATGGCTATCATTTAATGAATTCAGTTTTCACCATAGCTGTCAACCTCTTAGCACAAAACACCTGGACAAACCCAGTAATGAGGGAATACAGCTCTCAAACATATTCAGTGAATCCAGTTCTTGCCATAGCTGTCAACCTTAGCACAAAAAATCTGGACAAAGCCACTAACAGGGTATTACAGTCCCAAAAATAAGGACAAATTTCAAATAACCATCTTATAAACTTAAAAAATTGCTATAATAAAAGGTTGTGTTACTATATATTTATTGCTAGAATAAAACGTTGTTTTACTATGTATTCTCTGAAGAATATGAAGTCTGAAATTCAAATGCCTGTCAATTTTACTTCTGACGGAACAAAAACAATTTTCAGCAGAGGCCCAGGGAGAAATACTGTAGACACATGTCTTTGTAAAATGGCAGGACACCAGAGCAAATCCACACAAACACAGGGATAAGATGCAGACTCCACACAGAAGGCACCCCAGCCAAGAATCAAACCAGAAAACCTATAGCTGTGAGGCAGCAATACTGCCACTGCACCATCAAATATGTAAGTAACTAAACATTCAGAAACCTGAAGTCTGAAATTCAAATGCCTGTCAATTTTATTTAACATTTATTAATCAGGACAGTCTGACTTGGAACAAAAAAAAAACAATTCTCAGCAGAGGCCCAGGAAGAAATAATGCAGACATGTCTTTGTAACATGGGAGGACACAAAAGCAAACCCACACAAACACAGGGAGAAGATACAGACCCCCTCTCCCACAAAGAAGGCACCCCAGCCAAGAAGCAAACCTGAAAACCTGCAGCTGTGAGGCAACAATGCTACCACTGCACCATCAAATATCAAGCAATGCAACATTTAAAAACCACAGATATTATGAGGAACAGATCAGATCAAATATGAGGCAAAAATCTGCAATTTTTTTTACAAATGGTGGTGGGTAGGGAATTCAGGTCTTTAACACCTGCATACAAGGTACAGGGTTCAAGCCTGAGGTATTCCCTATCACACACACACACACACACACAATCCCTGTACACTTACCTGGTCCTGTAGTAACTCCCTGTCTGCAAAATCACCATTAACTCCAGGTCCCTGTCCACAAAACCCCCAATGAGTGCAGCTGAAATCCTGTGCAAATCTGACCTTGCCCATCGTGAGATCTTCCCCTGCAGCCAGCTGAAATCTGACCTTGCCCGTCGTGAGATCTTCCCCTGCAGCAAGCTCCAATCCAGACCCGAGATTCTTCTCCTGACTGCCGACCTTGCAGTCTGACCCTGATGCGTTTCCCAGGCAGTCTAAAACTGCATAGACTTGTGGGAGTGCTCCTGTTCACGTGTCTCAATCAGGACTGCTGCTGAGACAATCTGCGCATGCTCCATGCTGTCTCAGCAGCAGTCTGGACTAGTGCGCATCCGCGAAAATTTAAAATATTCTTTTCTTATTTTTTTCTTTTTATTTTTTTTTATTTTGTTGGTTTGAAGTTGAGGGGGCTGCAGTCCAATAGCACGTGCTGCCCCTGCCTATAGGGTAGTTATTTATGAATATACTCATTCATTTGATCAGTATCATACTTCTTAAATGTACATTCACAGTTGTACCAGTGGCTGTAATTGATGGATTTATGGCCATATTTGTGTGCAGAACAGTGTGTACATATGTGTTTGTGTGTGTGTGTGTGTGTGTGTGTGTGTGTGTGTGTGTGTGTGTGTGTGTGTGTGTGTGTGTTTGTCTGTGTACACATAGATATCTGTGTGTGTGTGTGTGTGTGTGTGTGTGTGTGTGTGTGTGTGTGTGTGTGTGTGTGTGTATGTGTGTCTACAGTCCCTGATTTCATAAAATGTCTCTGATTTTGCCTCATATTTGGTCTGTTCCTCATAATGCATGTTTTTTTTTAATGGCGAAACATTGAGGACTGTAGTCATTAAGAAATGCAAATAACTGAGTTTCAGACTTACTAACTTTCAAACGCAACATGTTAAAGCAAAGCCTGTTATTCCATATAAGGGAATGTCAATGTATGTACACCCCAAAGACAAGACATTTGTAGCATGAACAATAATCACATATGTAAATAATACAGTATGTATTGGTGCTGTATGGGTATATTGATATCATCACACAGTTACTGTATATTATGTGACTGTCAGACAAGGTCATATGTTAGTAGAGATGATTGGTTGTGACATAAGCACCCTGTCATGATCACACTGGAGTGGAGATTTATCAAAGACTATATTCAATAGGGCATATGTGCATATTGTGAAGATGTGCAAAATGAGTTGCTTGAATATGAATGCAATGTCAGCATAGGATTCTCCAGGTGTTGTGGAAGTGCAGATACTGTGTATGCATGCTGACCACTGTGCAATGTTGGTTAGCATGTCTGCTCAAGGTAAGGCAAAATATACAACATTTTTTTTTTAATTGACAATATCTGCTTATTGTCTGTGGCATTACACTATGTGTGTACAGAGGTGAACAATATTCAAATGAGTCAAACAAAGCTTAACATATTATTATTTAAAAAGTGTTTATTAGTTTTCATCATTAAAAGATAAATATGGGACTTGAACCATGATGTACAAATCCTATATGCTTCGTCGTGATTACCAGGTGTGCTGTGGTTAACTGTCTGTAGATAATGTGGAACTGTAGGAGTTGGGGAAGCATGCTGACCACCACACAATGCCATTTGGCATTTTTGCACAATGGAAGGCAAACTATGTAACCGTGTATCTTTTTTTAAATTGATGGTATCTCATTGTTTGCAGCATTATTCTGTGTTTGCACAGATGTGAGCAATGCACAAACAAGACAGGCAAAGATAAGCATGCATTATTATTGTAAAGATGGTTTATTTTTATTTATTTTACATTTGTTAACTGGGGGTGTCTGACTGAGCCAAAAAGGCACTTTTTCAGCAGAGGCCCGGGGAGAAAAGCTCCACATAGAAAAATTACAGATACATTTAGACATGATCAGTATATACACAAATTACAAAAGACATGTTTTTACAGTGGTATGCAGCACATCAACAGTTACAGTGGAGAGAACAAACAAAAAAATATTAATTTAAAAATAAAGGTACTTAATAGATTTGTGGTGTACAGCTGAAATTTGGAACATAGGTAGAATACATACATAGTACACAGGTACAGTACATACATTGTAGATTAGCCAGTGTTTGTGAGAATAGTTTCCAATCTTAATCAAGTACTCTAGGTTTAGTATGTGTACCTTATCCGCTTTCACTAGCCTGAGGAGCAATCATGGCACTGCCAACTTTGCTTGAGATGTTGCCTGATGAGGTCTTTAAAGGAGGCTTTGGACAATGTGTTCTGTATGCTAGTGGGGACAGAGTTCTATTTTTTAGCCACTGAACCACTATATAGTGCATCTCCAAAGCTATTGTAGCTGTTGGTGACTTCTAGTAGTAGTTTGCTTGATGATCTAAGAGGCCTTTTGGCTGAGTGATGTATTCGTTTTTGAGGGCAGGACACTTATTGGGGAGGTAATAGATAGAATGACAGAGGCAGAGCTGATTGTAGGTTAGGAGGTTGGGCAGTTCAAGCCAGTGGAGCTGTCTCAAAGCAGTACAGTGATGAGTTCTATATGAGCAATTTGCAGCAAAGCAGGCAATTCTGTTATAGCAGGCTTCCATTTTGCTTAGTTCAGTTTTGTTGAGATTAGTCAGAATGGGAGATGCATAAATTATTGATTTTTTTCCTTAAAGAAAAATGTGGGACTTGAAGCATGATCCACATATCCTATATGTTGTTTCTTCATTGTGTCAACAAGGTGTGCTACACACACTGTTGATTCACAGCTCTAATTTATGCTGTCCTTATCCATTTCACAGTATTTGCACTAAGTCGCATGCCATGCAAATATTAATATTAAAAAAAAATACAAAATACATTTTAACACGTTACAGATTTTTACACAGTTCTGGATTTGAACTATCATACTAATGAACCTACAAAACACACTAGGAGTGTCTTATCACTCTTTGCCTCAAAAACAACTTTGCAGCAGAAAAGCAAATCATGTCCATACAAGCAACTTCCATTTCCTCCACTGTATTAACAAGACATATACAGTTGTACACTCTGATTTCTTTGTACATGTATGTGGCTTACATAATTAGTGTGAGTGATCACATAACCATTTATAAATATGTTTGTATCTATGGAACTCTGTCTTATCTGTGTATTGTGTTCATTCTCTCTTATCTGTGCTGTACTCTCAGGCATGCAGTCTATAGTGCATTTTGCATCATTGTCCTTTAAATGTATGATAAAAATACATGACAGTGAAAAACATTTTTTAGCATAGGCAGGAGAGTTTGGATATTAGTGAACAAAATTGAGAAATGTGTGCTGTTTAGTTCCATTTAAAATCTTGCTACAATTATTCCTACACTTTGTAATTGTATCCTGTGTGACACACCCAATGCAGGTAAGGTGGTCTGAATTGCTGTTGTGTCTTCCTTTTCCCTTCACACTAATCATTCACAGTTGCAATTCATTAGCAACATACCTCTCAACCTGGAAGAATCAAAAATATGGACAAAGGCCATGAAAAATAGGTACAAATCTTAAGCTGATTAACATAAAATTTGCATATGTAATTATGTAACCCTGCCCACTTCTATGGAATTGTGGGATACCAACTTTTAAATGCAAACTGAAGAAGAGACAACCAAACTATGATCATAAAACACAAAATAAGTGGAAGAACAAGTGTTTTATTTATATTAATATTTGAACTTGTGTAAAACTAAAATACAATTTTCTTCTATAAAAATAAAATTAACTGAAGCTGTGCTTCAACCTTCTTCATTAAATAACACAAAATATAAAGCAGAACAACGCTGTTTTATTTATATTATTAACATCTGAACTTGTATAAAAATTTGAACTAATATAAAACTAAAATGCAATTCTCTTATATAAAAACAAAATTAACTTGTACCCAGTATAGTCATATAATGTGACTCACGATCCAGTCCATTTATAAACATTAAAAAAAACAACAAATAATGATGACATAAAATAAATATCCATTCCTCACTAATACAAAATCAGTCGTATATATCTTTATAGCTCCACGTTTTGCCTATTGTCTTATTACTTGGTCTTCCTGAATACTCAATAAAAAACAGCAGAAAAAAACAAACCTTGGTAAATGTATCATACAATTCCAAACTCTATTCATTGCATATAAATGTATATAAAACAAATATTTGTTATATATCAGACTATTGCATTGTAATGTAAGCCATTATTCCATTTTGCCATCAGTACTTCAGCTCTAAAAGAGCATGGATTTCTTACTTTTATTACAACAGTTATTCAGAGCTTAATCATAATGACCTTTTCTACTTCTCAGATATGAACCCAATAACAATTGAGGAAGAGAGGATTATCCTATCCTACTCTATTCCACAGTGTTGTCTAAGTAATAGATTATATATTTGCCTCACTCATACATAAACTTAGGTGTATGGAAAACTTTAATAAAGGTTGCCCACCAGGATTGCCATGCCCTTTTATCAATTTGCACAGGGATCCATTTTGAGCATCGATTTACAAACTGTACAAATTTGCTCTGCCACTGTGGTGGCTGTGCTTCCCAGTACTCAAACAGAAAGCATAGCGAGGCTAAACATACAACTCTTAGTCACATGTATAATATGTATTCAGCTTTACAATAGTACCAAGTAACTAACCCCCTGCATCCTTCCTATGTGGTATTTGTATGCATTGCTGCTTGACCATCAGATAGCAACAATTATTATTTCCTACGTACCCACACAGACTGGGCGTGACCAGGTCATATGTAAATAATCTGCTGCTAGGGCAAAAAGTCTCCAACAATGGTGTGTTGGTGACCAACCACATTTATATATTCTATGAGGGGCATGTTGCCAGTTCAGTGTTAGAAGTCTGATTTGTTGATAACATTTGTGTTAAACTGTGATGCTACTACAGTCCATTTCTAGACACTGTATGTGTTAATTAAGTGAATTTCATATCGATAATAAATAAGGAAGAAATGTTTTGTATCACAGAAATCAGGTTTTTGGTAACATTTCTGCCAAACTGTGATGTCTACTACAGTCCATTTCTGGACAAGATATATTTTAATCAAGTGCATTTCATCCTTATAATAAATAAAGGAGACTATTTTGTATCACAAGGGAAGAAGGTAGCACACCTATAAAGACTGTCCCAGCCACTGGACTTTTACTTCAATCTAAATTTTCAATTTCTGTGTTTTACCTCCCAAATTCTTCAGCAACCAAAAGACAAAACTTCTTTCAGTACATCCCAGAAAACAATTAATGAAAATTAAAAACAACACAACTAGGTAGGGTATATACATTTCAAAGATGTATAAAACAGTAAAAATTTGGCTTAAGAAAAATTCAGAACTACTTCTTGAAAAAAGTGTTCCGAATTCTGATCTAAATTAGACAGAATGGGGATCCATGTAGCTGGGGATGCCCAGAGAATTATTTTGTTTTTATTGGAATGGCAGGTTCTGTAGGGTGGAAGATATAGCCAAGTGTCTTTTTCTGACCAGGAAATTAGTCTCCTTTAGTCATCACCTGCTCTTCTTTACCCCTTAATTGTCCTGAAATAACCAATCCGTTATCACAATGGGCTTCACTTGAATGTTGTATGTAATGAAAGGCAATCATGGGGCAAGAAAAAGGTAAGTGTATTATAGTTCAATGGGGGCACAACCGCACAGCAAAACATTTTTCCCAAAGTACATACACACAGTGCCAGTCTTCTGCTGACACTCTTCATTTACTCCATTTTCTAATTATGATATCTGAGACCAGTTATGACAGGTGCTAGGTGCTGTCTGTACAGGTCAGGATATTAAATAGGAAAGGCCAGATGCACACACACACACACACACACACACACACACACACACACACACACACACACACACACACACACACACACACACACACCTCCTTAGCAGAATTACCTTACCCATACAGACTGCTGTGATCCTCTCCACATTGGAAAGAATAAGAAGCGGTGAGTGACTTAACAGAATATTAGGTACAACATAAGCAAGCAGTGCAGTTTCTCTCCTTAACATCCTCTCCACATAAGCAAGAATGGAGCCCGAATTAAGTACAACATATTAAGTACAGCACAGCAAGCTTAACACTGCTGTTTCCTGAATTACCTGTACTAGATGCAATGCCATTGCCATTTCTCTCACACATAAGGCCATTTCTTCTCTCTCATAAGAAAAGTAATAGAAATCAATGTAGCAAAGAAAGATGTGCACATGCAATCTGACTTAGTTAAATTGAATATTGTCTCATGAAGCTGACATCATCGCCCATGCTCTGAACGTGATGATGTCAGGAACAAATTAAAAAAAACCTTCAAAATAAAACCTGGAAAATTCAGAAATTAAAGGGGCCACTCGGGACTTCATGGCACCCAATATTTTACCCTCAAAACCGGTATGTACCGAGGAATTCGGTATGGTTGAGAGGTATGATTAGCAGGTCTACTTTATTAACTCGAATGTTCAAAAGTTCTAATCCATAAAGATCGACACATATACATTGAACTCTTAAATGTTCGAAAGTTAATAAAGAAAAAAATACACACACACAAAAAAAAAAGATGTAAATATACCACCTTAAATATACCAACTCCGAGATTGCACTACATTGAAGTAAACGGAAATCTCCATCTACAGAGATTTCCACTTACAGTTTTCGATGGCTTGCACTTTCGATGCATATGGTTCAATCCATATGTATTTGTGGTTTTACGCTTTCACGTAAATAAAGTAGACCCATCATTAGCAAATGAACAAGTAAAAGAAAAAAGACTGGCTTGACACCGCTATGTGAAAAATAAAACCTTTTAATAAAAGTACTCCAACAAGGTAAGCGCTTTCGGGTTCACCAACCCTTCATCAGACAATGAAACACATAAAAATTCACATTTAAAAATAAGCAACAACCAATCAGCTGTTAATGGTTTTATATTTAACCCGCCTACTTTGTAGTGCAGGTTTTAAAGGTATCTTATCATTTAAGCCAGGGTACCTATGTGAAGTGAGTGTAATTATCCACTTAGACTCTAAAGTCTCTGTGTGCAACTTAATGTCTCCCCCTCTAGCTCCCAACCTAACATTAACTATGGCTTTGAACATAAAGGTATGTGTGGGATTATCCTCTACATGCTTATACAAAGCATTTTGTTCTACCTTATTCCTAATGCAAGAGAGATGTTGTAAAATTCTAATTTTCAACATTTGCGTTGTCATCCCTACATAGTAAGCCAAACATTTTTGGCACTCCGCTATGTAAACAACATGTGTTGTCCTGCACGTTGCCCTGGCTTTGAAATTAAATCCTCGTCCATCTACTGGATGCAAAAAAGTTAGATCTTTATTTATGCTGACACAAGCTTTACAATTGCCACATGGCGATGTTCCAGCCTTACTCATCCAAGATTTATTGCCAGAAGCTCCCTTCTCTCTGCATAACAGATCCTTAAGATTGGTATTACGTCTATAACCAAAGCAAGGTGTGGGACCTAACATCTCACATAATCTGTCATCCCCCCTTAATATGTTCCAATTCCTTTGGACAATGGCCTGTATGTCTTTAATGTTACTGCTATAAGTGAAAAACATCTTAACACCATTGGTTTTACTTGGCTTTGGCATAAAACCCCTTACATCCTGGTTTCTTCTTAACCAAGGTTTATACTCCTTGGTTCTACCCAGACCACTACAATTGATCTTTGTCTGTACCATCTTACCATCGTACCCTCTATTATTAAAGCATGTCCTTAAACTTTCAACTTCAATCTCATATTCATTATCTTCCAAACACAGTCTCGATGCCCTACACAGCTGTCCTTGAACTATGTTTGGAAAAAGGTATCGAGGATGCATACTATCAAACGATAGTAGATGGTTGGTCCAACAATCTTTTTTATATAAACTAGAAGAATAACCTCCTGCACCAGATGTAATCCTAGTATCAAGAAAATCTATACATTCTATGGAACGGGTCATAGTAAACCTTAGGAACGAAGTGGTAGAGTGCAAATACTCAAGAAAATTGTACAACATTTGCTCACTACCTTGCCAAAATATAAAGACATCGTCTACAAATCGTGCATATGCTCCTACATAATTCGCCCAATTAACGTTGTTGGTAATGGTCTCAGTCTCCCAATGATGTAAGACCAGATTAGCATATGTATTGGCACAGGGGGTGCCCATGGCCACCCCCTGTGCCTGCCTATAGGCCTGTTGTCCACCTATGAATACATTGTTCTCCAAAACTAGAGACAATAAGGTGCAAATTAAGGTGATCTTGTGTTCTTCCTCACCCATACTACGTAGAACGTGTGTTATGGCTCGTATGCCGTAACTATTACCTATAACGGTAAATAGACTTTGAATGTCCAAAGTAACCATGATGGTATCCCCTTGGAAGCCTTCTAGCTCATAAGCCCTTACCAACTGCAAAAAATGTCTAGTATCCTTCAATATATTATGTATTTTGTCCACAAAGGGTCTTAAAGTGTGTTCCAACCAGATTGATATATTCTCTGTGACCCACCCTCGACCCGATACAATTGTTCTGAGAGGTGGGTCATGTAACGATTTATGGATCTTCGGCAATGCTTTAAACACTGGAGTTGTTGGTTTGTTAATCACCAAAAAGTTTAACAGATCATCATCTATTAGCATATCAAAATTTAACCTCCGTAAGGTCAAATGCACATCTTCTATCACCCTATGGACAGAGGTGGGATTGATAGGTGTGTAAGTGGTACTATCAGAAAGCATAGCCTGGATCTTGGAATTGTAGTACTCACTATCTGATACCACCACCGCCCCTCCTTTGTCCGCTGTCTTAATCACAATGTCTGTGTTATTGGTCAAATCATGTAAAGCTGCCTGTTGTCTTTTTGTGAGATTAAAATACCTATTCTTTTCTTGGTTACCAAAATAATGTATCAAATCTCTCTCACAGCTTTTTATAAACATATTCATTGCAGGTGTAAAGGGTGGTACATACGTGCTCGGTTGTTTTAAAGTTGTACCTAATCTCACAGTGTCCATGCCTAACCCAATATTGTCATTGAAAATGCACTTGAGTGCTAAATTCCTACAAAATAATGCAATGTCAATAACAACCTCATTGAAAACACTTGCCTTTCCTGGAACAAAGGTTAAACCCTTGTTCAAAACACTAATCTCATCCTCATTTAATTGATAAGAGGATAAATTACAAACCATATCATCAAATTCACTAAGAGTCATTCTTGAGTCCTTCTCTTTTTGTTGGGGTCTCTCCCCTCGCTTAGGGATCGCTTCCATGCTCCTCGTTTTTTCACTGGCGCTGGAAGTTTTTCGAAAAAACGTTGTTGCCCCTGTGTTGTCTTTGGGCATGCTCCTTGCTCGTTCAATACTGTGGAATCCACTATGTTGGAAGCCCCTTCGCCCTCGGGTACGAACCCTTCCACCAAATGTGTGTTGCCTTCCAACAGAACAACCCCATCAGTGACAGAGTTCTCCATCAAACCCTCTCTGACATCCATGTGTCCAACGAGAGGATCTGGTTCTGTATAAGATGTAAGTCGATCTGTACCCAAACCTGCAAAAGAAATCTCTCCTGTTGTACGCGGAAGGGTTTCCGCAATAACGGGCGTATCAGGCTCATTCCTCACCTGTCCTCCATGTCCGAGCTCTCCCTGTTGACGTCTCGACGTATGACGTACATTGCTGACAGAGGCTTTCTCCAAGGACCCATTCTGCCTCGGCCAGACGAAAATGTTGCCTGAGGAAAAATCCTCATGGTCTCGTTTCAGTTTATTTGTCTTTTGTGTCCTTAGCCTCTCGCCACTAGCGACTAATTCTTTTTGTAAATTCATAAGTCTATTTGAAAAAGCTGTTCCTTTGAAACCTTCTTTTATTTTGGCATATAAAACATCCACCTCTTTTTGTAATTCAGACTCGAAAAACTTCCAGCGCCAGTGAAAAAACGAGGAGCATGGAAGCGATCCCTAAGCGAGGGGAGAGACCCCAACAAAAAGAGATGGACTCAAGAATGACTCTTAGTGATTTTGATGGTATGGTTTTTAATTTATCCTCTTATCAATTAAATGAGGATGAGATTAGTGTTTTGAACAAGGGTTTAACCTTTGTTCCAGGAAAGGCAAGTGTTTTCAATGAGGTTGTTATTGACATTGCATTATTTTGTAGGAATTTAGCACTCAAGTGCGTTTTCAATGACAATATTGGGTTAGGCACGGACACTGTGAGATTAGGTACAACTTTAAAACAACCGAGCACGTATGTACCACCCTTTACACCTGCAATGAATATGTTTATAAAAAGTTGTGAGAGAGATTTGATACATTATTTTGGTAACCAAGAACAGAATAGGTATTTTAATCTCACAAAAAGACAACAGGCAGCTTTACATGATTTGACCAATAACACAGACATTGTGATTAAGACAGCGGACAAAGGAGGGGCGGTGGTGGTATTAGATAGTGAGTACTACAATTCCAAGATCCAGGCTATGCTTTCTGATAGTATGCTTTCTGATAGTACCACTTACACACCTATCAATCCCACCTCTGTCCATAGGGTGATAGAAGATGTGCATTTGACCTTACGGAGGTTAAATTTTGATATGCTAATAGATGATGATCTGTTAAACTTTTTGGTGATTAACAAACCAACAACTCCAGTGTTTAAAGCATTGCCGAAGATCCATAAATCGTTACATGACCCACCTCTCAGACCGATTGTATCGGGTCGAGGGTGGGTCACAGAGAATATATCAATCTGGTTGGAACACACTTTAAGACCCTTTGTGGACAAAATACATAATATATTGAAGGATGCTAGACATTTTTTGCAGTTGGTAAGGGCTTATGAGCTAGAAGGCTTCCAAGGGGATACCATCATGGTTACTATGGACATTCAAATCTATTTACCGTTATAGGTAATAGTTACAGCATACGAGCCATAACACACGTTCTACGTAGTATGGGTGAGGAAGAACACAAGATCACCTTAATTTGCACCTTATTGTCTCTAGTTTTGGAGAACAATGTATTCATAGGTGGACAACAGGCCTATAGGCAGGCACAGGGGGTGGCCATGGGCACCCCTTGTGCCAATACATATGCTAATCTGGTCTTACATCATTGGGAGACTGAGACCATTACCAACAACGTTAATTGGGCGAATTATGTAGGAGCATATGCACGATTTGTAGATGATGTCTTTATATTTTGGCAAGGTAGTGAGCAAATGTTGTACAATTTTCTTGAGTATTTGCACTCTACCACTTCGTTCCTAAGGTTTACTATGACCCATTCCATAGAATGTATAGATTTTCTTGATACTAGGATTACATCTGGTGCAGGAGGTTATTCTTCTAGTTTATATAAAAAAGATTGTTGGACCAACCATCTACTATCGTTTGATAGTATGCATCCTCGATACCTTTTTCCAAACATAGTTCAAGGACAGCTGTGTAGGGCATCGAGACTGTGTTTGGAAGATAATGAATATGAGATTGAAGTTGAAAGTTTAAGGACATGCTTTAATAATAGAGGGTACGATGGTAAGATGGTACAGACAAAGATCAATTGTAGTGGTCTGGGTAGAACCAAGGAGTATAAACCTTGGTTAAGAAGAAACCAGGATGTAAGGGGTTTTATGCCAAAGCCAAGTAAAACCAATGGTGTTAAGATGTTTTTCACTTATAGCAGTAACATTAAAGACATACAGGCCATTGTCCAAAGGAATTGGAACATATTAAGGGGGGATGACAGATTATGTGAGATGTTAGGTCCCACACCTTGCTTTGGTTATAGACGTAATACTAATCTTAAGGATCTGTTATGCAGAGAGAAGGGAGCTTCTGGCAATAAATCTTGGATGAGTAAGGCTGGAACATTGCCATGTGGCAATTGTAAAGCTTGTGTCAGCATAAATAAAGATCCAACTTTTTTGCATCCAGTAGATGGACGAAGATTTAATTTCAAAGCCAGGGCAACGTGCAGGACAACACATGTTGTTTACATAGCGGAGTGCCAAAAATGTTTGGCTTACTATGTAGGGATGACAACGCAAATGTTGAAAATTAGAATTTTACAACATCTCTCTTGCATTAGGAATAAGGTAGAACAAAATGCTTTGTATAGGCATGTAGAGGATAATCCCACACATACCTTCATGTTCAAAGCCATAGTTAATGTTAGGTTGGGAGCTAGAGGGGGAGACATTAAGTTGCGTACAGAGACTTTAGAGTCTAAGTGGATAATTACACTCACTTCACATAGGTACCCTGGCTTAAATGATAAGATACCTTTAAAACCTGCATTACAAAGTAGGCGGGTTAAATATAAAAATATTAACAGCTGATTGGTTGTTGCTTATTTTTAAATGTGAATTTTTATGTGTTTCATTGTCTGATGAAGGGTTGGTGAACCCGAAAGCGCTTACCTTGTTGGAGTACTTTTATTAAAAGGTTTTATTTTTCACATAGCGGTGTCAAGCCAGTCTTTTTTCTTTTACTTGTTCATTGCATATCTTTTGGACTGGTTGACTTTGGCTATAGCACGGAACATTGACTGTTTTCTCATCATTAGCAAATAACAGTGAGGTACAGCCTACACTATGTTTACAACTGCTACACAATGTCAAAAGTTTGGGATTCAGCAATTCTAATGAGATCACACCTCACTTGCATCTTTATGCTCAGAGGCCCACATTTACAGTAGAAAATGGTAGCTACCGAACTTGAAAGTAAGAAGACTTGCATTTGGAAAAATACAAAATTGCTATTCCTTTTGATTTATCTGCATAGACGGCTTCTAATCCTGCTAAGGTATGATTGCATTTTTCATGTGTATTCTAGATTTTGTAACATGTTTCAAAGCAAATTATATATATGCAGTAGAAAATGAAACTTTCATCTGTATGCACTTCTTATAGTTCACTGTTGCCATAGGAATTTTTGACAGACATTTACATTTCTCAGCTAGACAGGTTATTAACTTGTATCATAAGTGTTATTGCTAAAATTGTTATCTTACAATCTTCTGTGTTATTTCAGACAAATGTAATGTACTTTGACAATGACACAGGGTGTTATGCTTCTATGATGGCCCAGAGATACCTCCAGGGAGTGTTGGGCACAGTTAGATGTGACCGTCAATCCTATAACATTGATTTTTCTGTTGTAAATATGTCGTCATTGTGAGAGTCGCATTGAAAGCATTTAAAACAATTGAATTATGTGGTATTCCTTGGTTTGTACAGACTTTCATTTATTTGTTGTTTTGGGTGTGGGGAAGGCAACTACCATTTGTGTGTTGCCACAACCAAAGCTGTGTTTCAAGAGGTTTTCTCTTGAAAATGTGTAGTTAACCTGTTATTTCAGTGGGAAACATGACTAAAGTGGCATTCCTTGTTTTGGAACAAACACCAGTTTGTGTGTGTGTGATGTGGTGCAACTGCATAACCTTCAATTTTAATAACTGAAATTTGTGTTTCTAGTGCTTAATGTTAAAAAGTATGTGTATATAAGCAGGAATTTACTTATGTGATATTGATGTGTTGTATCCTTCTCTGTCTTATGTCACATAAGATTATGGCACCCACATGTACAAATCCATGTAATCCCCCTTTCAGTGACTGAAAATGATGTAATAGTGCAGGCATTCAGGTGACACGGCAACTTTCTGCTTGAGAGAGGATGTGGGGATATGGCTGCCAGAATGCAGATTTGGATCCAAAGTCAGTTTTGTCAATGCAGAAGGGGGTCACACCCGAACTTATGGTCAGGTGCATCATAGTGCCACTGATATGATTTCATCAGCCATAAAAATGTTTTTTTTTACACTAATGAAGGCTTAGTAAGTTTCATGCCGAAACTGATAATTTTTTTTTGCCTTGAAGGACATGTTTTAGTAAATAGAGGATGTTTTCTACACTACTAAGTGCTGGCCTTTTGTTTCTGAATTCAGCAGCAGAAACACATGCTCAATGACATTTTTTGTTTGAGCATGTGCCTCATCATACCACTCAACTGCACAGATTTTCTCAGAATGTCCATATTTTAGCCTCATATTTTTGGTCCGTTTTTCACAAAATTGTGGTTTTCTGGCAAATTAGTGGCACGTCATTAAAGAGTGAAGTTAGAAAATAATGACAGACATCTGAATTTCAGACTTCATACCCTTCACAAAATCTATGCTAATGCAAAAGCTGTTATGCTATCAACTTCTAAGTTTTTATGAGCAATATTTAAAAATTGTCCTTATTTTGGGCCTTTGTCCCACTTTTATTCATGGCTTTGTCCAGATTTCTTGCTCTAAGAGGTTGAGAGGCATGTGACTCATTATAGCATTGTTTGGTGTGTATGCATTTCTGATGGGCGTCATCAGCCAAGGTTCAAGTGCATACTGTACATCACTCAGTAAATTACTTTGTGGGATATTGCCCCTAGAAAACCTCTGATAAGAATTGACAGTTGTGCCAGATATGGGAGATGTGGTAACTGCCAGGATTGTCAGTACACACATTCAGGATGATTTCCTTAGCATTGAGCATGACCTGGCAGTTAATGGAGTGGAAGCCCTTCCTGTTTATGTACACCCTTCCATGTTCCCTGGGTGGTCCTTTGATTTGAATGTGCATGCAATCTATGGTACCCAGGACTTCAGGGAAGTGAGCTACAGTCCATGGGTGTACATTTATTTATTTATTTATTTAACATTTGTTGACCGGGAAAGTCCGACTAGGTTCCACAGATCCTGTTTTCAGTGGAGGCCCGGGAAGAAATGCTCCAGAAGCATGTCTTTAGAATGTGGGAGGAAACCAGAGTACCCAAAGGAAACCCACGCGAATGCAGGGAGAACATGCAAACTCCACACAGAAGGCACCCCAGCCGAGAATCGAACTGAAGAACCTCTTGCTGTGAGGTGACAGCATTAACCACTGCACCACTGCGCCGCCCATAGAAAATGTATGTAGTCACTAGTATGTTGTAGCATAGCATTCAGGAATTGATGGAGTATCCCGAATGCTGATGCCTATGACACCCCCAGCATATCCCCTGTTAGTAAATGGAAGGTTCCTGTAGCTAACATTCTAAGTATTACACATACTTAAGTCTCACAGGTATTGGTTCCCCTTGGTTTTCCCTTGCTGTCCGTTGAGGAAGATAGATGTTGTACAGTTCCTTTAGTGTGTCTTTCTCCACTCTGTAATGCTGTAAAATTTCCACCTCATGCCGACCATGAAAACTTAAATGAGGTCTAAACACCCTTCTCCTCACTGGCCAAGATCTAGCAGCAGCAGGAGCAACAACATAGACTTCAGCCTGTTGTTCATAGACATGCAGAGGAGTAGCAGCAGCACCTAACATTCTTTCCATGTAGAGTGGTTTCCGTGGCTGTATTCCAATAGGTTTTGGAATTCGAGGTAAGCATTCCACAATGTTTCCCGTGTTTGTGCATCTCTACATGCTATGTAGAGCTACTTCCTGAATATACAATGGAGCACTATCATGTGCATGCCGTGCCACAATGTACACAGTTTTAGCAAGCCATGTAGGCTTTATTGAATCTGTACAAATATCTGTCCATAATTCTTTTCCTTTGTTTCATTATTTTTTAGCTTTCTTCTTGATTCTTATGCTTATATACTGAGCGGTATTGTGTTGCAGTGGGACACGCACTATATTTTAACAGTGGCTAGCTGAGAAGATAAATTCCCATGTAACAGCTATTTATGTAATTATTCATTCATTTTTTTAAATAAGAAACATCTTTAATGAATTATCACTTATGACATAGGCAATCATACTTCTGTATAAATGAAAGAAAACCATATTGACAAGTTTCAGTTGCAACCATACCTCTCAACCTCTTAGGGCAAGAAATCTGGACAAAGCCATGAATAAAAGTGGAACAAAGATCCAAAACAGAGACAATTTTTTTAAATATTGCTCTTACAAATTTAGAAAGTTGATAGAATAACAGGTTTTGGATTAGCATACATTTTGTGAAGGGTATGAAGTCTGAAATTCAAATATCTAACTTCAATCTTTAATGACTTGCCACTAATTTGCCAGAAAACCACAATTTTGTAAAAAACGGACCAAAAATATTTGGCTAAAATCTGGACATTCTACGAAAATCTGCACAGTTGAGAGGTATAGTTGCGACCATTATACACCACTTATAATCTTTTCTACATTCATTGTCAATCAAATATTACATAGCTCATTCAATTCCTGCCTTCCCTTAAAACTCATTCCTCCTCCAAAACATTATTCTGCATGTTTTGTTGCCACGATTCCCATATTTTCTATGTAATTTACTGCGACCCTTTTCTAAAGATCCCACTTCCTGCTCTTTTGCCTCTGTTAGTATATTCACTGCTTCAAATGTGGTTGGTTTAGACTTTGATTTTCATTTTCTAATAGCTTTTCGGGCTTTTTTTGGCAGCCAGTAAGGCCTTACTGTGTTTAAACAATTCCAGTTCTGTATCACAGCAAAAAGAAAAAAAATAGTGATAATAATTTCCTTAGTTACATCAATTTGCTTACCCAGTGTTTCTAACAGAGTGGACTGCAGGGAGTTTTTAAAGTCTACCAACTCATTATACTCTAAAAAAATACATTTCCATTTACCTCTTTTTTACTCGTCATCCCTCTAGCATTTGCAATCTGCCTGAGGATAAATTATTTGGAGTCCACTTGGGATATAACAATCCCCGGGATTCATGAAGCTTGCGCCAGGCACAGACGTAGCGTCAGTGATCTAACACCAAATATGGCCACTGAGCAATTCAGGTACAAGCTGTTTCCACGTGCACTACCTGCGCACGCCACGCCCGCACAGCTCCCGGTGCATGTATGCTAATTACCCCATGCGCAGCAGCATAGTATGCAAATGAAGGTATATAGCGATTCAGGAAGTGGTGCAGACGTAGTGTAAGCATGCAGAAATGTAAACTGAAAAAATGTTTACATTTTTCAAACATAAAATCGGAGCCATGACAGCGGACCAAACTCACGTATTATACTGTTAATATATGCCAATGGCTAAATATATAGCCATTGGCATAAACAAACTTGCACAACATATAAAAAAGAATATTTAATGTCATGCCCACACTAACGTGAAGTTAAATCGCAGGGCATCGAAGCGCAAACGGGATCACAATGAAAATATAATTATATGGAATAAAACTGCAATGTAACACATTTCATGAATTCCCCATAATAGTCAATAGCACTCATGTTACACCACACCATGGTGCAAGGGTTGCTAAGGGGCTGTGACAGTGTTCTGCATGGTAACTAGGAATTAGTAGGCAATGCCATGCAAATGAGAGGAGTAATACTGAATCACAAAATCCCCGCCGGCATAAGGATATACCTCACAGAGTAGCAGTACAACACCGAGGTGTGGTCTGGAGATAAAGATGACATCAAGAGAGGGGTGTGCTACCTTAGCTGTAAGCACATTGGAGCATTGCTAATCCAGTTTGCCTGTTGCTAAGCAAAGCTGCAGGATAGGGGTGTGTTGAAGTAGCCATAGCTTTGCTTAACTGAGAGCACACAAGGTAATCGAATGTGCATGTGAACATGGATGAAAACGTGCTCAAAACTCGGTAAACGACTGTGCGGCACGCACCAGAGCTGAAACAGGAAGGATACGGGAAAAAAATAAGGAAATACTGCAGCATGGTAATTGAAGTATAAATGAGTTATTATCACCTAGGAACCCACAGTGGGCCATTGACAACAGCTAGCAAGGCTGCTAGCAGCTACCTGCAGAACAGGAAAGGGGAGGTGCTGTACTGCAAAGAAAAGAGAACTGTCACAGCAGAACAACGCAAACTTGCAGTAAATCAGCTACATAACTCATTTTGCAACACAATCCTGGGTTGGGAAAGTACAAAACAAGAAAGTCGGCAGCTGGATGCATGCCTGACAATGGGAGGGGAATCGGGTTGAAAAGTGAAGTAAAGGGCAATAGATGAATCATGGCAGCCAAGCGTAATTCAACACCAAAGGCCCCACTATAGCAGTACCCACTGTAAAACTCATAATTAAGATACCCTGCAGCTGGATTTGCACATACACACCCAATGACATCAGCAGCATCCAAAGCACAATAGTATAAAGTGTGAAAGCACCTCATACACACTTGTGTATTCCCAAACACTCTGCACCATCAGTGTAAACAGACGGAAACTTTTAAAATGTACATGATAGGGGCTGCCATAGCTTTGATTCATCAGCAAATGTAGGAGACTGAAGGTGGTGTGGAGGATGATGCTGACAACCACCTCAGGCACCAGAGGAGGAGAAGAATGTTCAGACCAAGGGTAACCTACCAGGGGCTAAATGATCTGGAGATAGTAGAGCATTACAGGGTGGACAAGGACACCATACAGCAACATGTTGATCTGTGCCGGCCATGCCTCAGAGTGAGAAATAACAGAGGGGAACCCATCCCAGTGGACAGTGGACACGCAGGTATGTGTAAGCTTGAGAATACTAGCCACAGGTACCTTCCACAGGCCCACTGAGGATATCCTGGGGGTCTCACAGGCATCAGCATCCAGGGTACTCCATCAGTTCTTGGATGCCATGTTACCAAATGCAATGAGCACATATACCTTCCCCAAAAGCAGGAGGAGTTGGCCAGCAATATGCGTCTCTTCCACTCTGTGGCAGAATACCCAGAGGTACTGGGTGCAATAGACTGCACACACATACACATCAAGTCACCACCTGGTGAGCAGGATAGGCGCTACATAAACCGCAAGGGATACCCCTCCATCAGCTGCCAGGTTGTGTGCAATGCCTAGTCCATTATCATGGATGTGTGTGCTGGCAGCCCTGGAAGCTATCATGACTCCCACATCTGGCATGGCCCACAGCTGTATCAGGAATTTGCCAGGGGGGACATCCCATATGGCCACCTGCTGGGGGATGCTGGCTATGCACTGGAACCGTGGATGATAACTCCCATCACAAATGCACATACACCCATGCAAGAACACCATAATGAGGCACACGCACAAACTAGAATCATCATAGTGCATGTGTTTGGAATGCTGAAATCACGGTTTTGTTGCTTGGACATATCTGGTGGAGCCTTGCAGTACACTCCAGGCACGTGTTCCCACATCTTCATAGTATGTTCCATGCTACACAATAAGATCCTGCAGAAACAGCTGCAGCAGGGACAGAATGGTGAAGGCCCATACAGCCCACCACCATTACCAAGGGCCCCACAGGCACAGAGGTACTCAGACCATGGACACCCTGAGCCAGCCCCAGTAGGCAGATGGAGGCGTGCCCAGTATGCCCATGCCTTGGCAAAGAGGGAATGTATAGCACACACACTGACAGTGTAGGCACCTATGGACTGACACCCTTCTCCAGCTGCACACACAGTAACCATGGATGGCGCACACACAAGACCACCTGTAAATTGTCATGTATAGGTGGTCTACTGTGTGCATCCTACAGAGTCAGCCCTCAACTACTGCACACACAACTGCTGTTGGTACAAGGTAAGTCAACACCTGAACAGTAAATTAACCTATCAGCATGTGCTGATACTGCATGTATAATTTCATAGGTACATAGGTAGGTATGCTGCGAACTGCCCAAGGCCTTTCATATGCATAGCTGAAATGTGTCAGTTGTCGCCACTCCATTGATTAACTAACTGTCCCTCTGTGGAACAGAGCCAATTGTGGGATCCCTGGGGTGTACCCACTGTTCCCCATCCAGTCTGCAAGGTATCCCTGGAGTGTTAGTGAGGGGCTCCATATAATGTAATCAGGGATGTAGTTTCAAAGCATGGGGAGTACCTGTGACAGGAATCTGTCACTTCAGCATCTTCCATTTATGTTGTGGCAAGGTTTAGCTCATTACAGTGTGTGGCTCACTGTGACATGGATTCCCATAGGTGGAGCATATCCATTAAGCCTGACTTGGCCATTTCTTTGCTGGTCAGCAAAGATCATCTCTGAGTAAACGAGATGCCACTGAGTAATGCAAGTGTTCATGTAGTCTGGCAGCATAGGACACATGTCTGAGGCCAGTACTGCTCTTGGCGAGGTATGTTCTTGGACCCTTCAGCTGTCGGATGCATCTTCTGAGGTACATCCCAAATGGGTTATCATACTTGATGATGGGATTGATGAGTGATGAGTAAAGGGACACAATAACCTCAGTATGTCTAGATGCGAACCCTTAAGTAATCAGATGGTCTACATAGCTGGATGGCCTAAGTACGTTGGAGATGTGATTATCAAAGGAAAGATCACTATCTAATGTAGTCCCCACATACCCATTACCTTGTCTGTATTAAAGTGGCTGCCACTCATGTGTTAATATGTGGGTGTTTAGTTTTCCCAACATGGAATGACCATGCAGTTCGTGCCCTTTAGCTGGAGGCCATTACTGTGACATCCTGTGTTGGTCTATGTGAGGCTCCTTGAAGGATGTCTGTGACAGCCAGCTGCACTGTCAGTTATGGCCCCCAGTTTGCAGTAATCACCAAACACGGTCCACTGTAGTCCACCTGTGTTTGCCTGTACCTCTGAGAAGTATATGGCAAACAGTAGGGGTCCCAGGACTGAGTCCTGTGGGACACCAGTTGTGACTGGTTAAGAGTTGGACCTGAAGGCTGCTAGGCTTACCATGTGGGTTCTGTATGTAAGCCTGTTGGCAACCCAACCTGTGATGTATGGATGTATGTACTGGCTGGTGAGTTTATAAACAATACCTGAGTGGGGAATGGTGTCATAATCCTTAGCGGGGTCCAGGTAGTATGTGTGAACTACCACACACCACACCTAAAGTCTAGGTGACTGTAAGACATCAAACAGGTTCAGTAGGCATGATCTGCACTCACCAAGCAGACCTGGGTTGGGTCGAGTGTCTGGAGGTTCCCAATGTTTCTGTTAATGAGTTTCATGATGATGCGCTCCATAGCCTTGCAGACCAGGCTAGTCAGGCTTATAGGGCAATAGTTCCCGGGGTCCGTTGTGGCTCCACCTTTGTGGAGTGGGATCACTGTTGCTGTGCGCCACTCTGTGGGTATGTAGCCTGTATAGAGTCTGTGTTTGAACAGTGTGTTTAGGTGAGGTGTTAGTTCATTTGGAGCTCATGTAAGACACAGCCTGGGACACTGTCCGGTCCCATTGAGGCTGTATTTGTGGCTTTGGATAGGGCTGTTTTATCCTGTGTGTCGGTGATTGCCGGGGCCGTACATTCTTTTGGTATGGTTAAGGGCCATTTAGGGGTTGAGAGGGGTGTGACGTTTGCACTGAACATGTCTGCCAAAATGCTATCAATATCAGTCAGTTCAGTGTATATTGTGCCAGTCTGCACCATCTCTGAGCAGATCTGAGAGTTCCCACTTAGGTTCTTGACATAGCTAAAGAACACTTTCTGGTTGTCTGTAGGGTCCTTGGGAAATTGTCTTTCAAAGCAAGCCTTGGATGATATCATGAGGGATTGTAGTTTCTTGCTGATACTAATCAGGGATGTCTGTCCTTCTAGGGATTTCGCTCTTATCTGTACTAGTTACCTCCTACTATTGTAGAGCCTGTGTATGGCAGGGGTCCACCAGACTGGTTTCCTGTTCTTGGAAGAGTGAGTTCAGGTTAGACTTGGGATAGCACGATCCATGCATTCCTGCAGATGATCATAGAGTGCCTTTGTATAGGTTTCAGCATCTTGTAGAGCATTGTCCACTGGTGTGGAGGCTGTGAACCATTCCACCTCGGGCATAAGCAACGTGAAGTCTGCTTTGGAAAAGATTTCCATGGTGGTTTCCTTGTTTGGGGTTGTGAGCGGAATGTGAATATCCAGAGTGATTAGTCTATGGTCTGATCTAACCAGCGAGGGGTTGACGTCGGGTGTGGAACACCAGTCGCCCATGTTGGTGATGACCAGGTCCAATATGTTGTTCCCTCTGGTGGGGGTGTAGACCAGTTGTTCCAGGGTGTTAGAGTCAAGGAATTCTAAGAAGCGCTGGGCAAGGGAGTTAGTACTCGAGTAGTTCTCACAGTTAATGTTTGGGTAGTTGTCATTGCACAGTATTAGGGTGTTTGGTAGGACCCGCATATTTCTCAGTGTCCCCGAAAATACAGAATGTTGGTCCTGGGACATGGTGGTGATCTGTAGCAAGCTACAATTTCGATTGCAGTTTTGCCCACTGTCACTTGCATTTGGAAGATCTCTGATGCATCGTGCTGCACCACTAACATGGAGGTGTAAGTATCCTTGATGAATATGAATACACCCCTGCATTTTGTGTTCCAGTCTGGGTTCTGTGGCCGAAAGGTGTGGTATGAGTTATAGCATGGTGGTGCTGGGGTGCTCTCTGGAGCCTTAAACCGGGTGTCTGTTACTGCACAGATATCAATGTTCTCTATACTGAGGAGTGCCTCAAGTGTGTGCAATGTGAGGTTTAGACTTCTGGCGTTGAGTAGCAATACCCTCAGTTTCTGGTTACATGTGCTATGTACGATGGTGGGTTTGTCTTATGAGCCTTGCCTAAAAGTCCATCTTGGCCAATATCCACCTCTCTACTATTGTTTGCAATCAATGACAGCTGTGCATGTGTACATGTTCTGCAAATGTGTACTGACCCTTGTTACAGGGCAGTGCCAAATGGCTATGTGCACACCTACATAGAGTGGATATTGACAGTAGAGACACACTGGTTGAACGTGTAGATTTGTGCAGCCTAACCTCTCATTGGCAGACTAAAAGTGGCTTGGAAATATGTTGACAGTACTGGTAATGAAACAGGGTGCATATCATCTTTAACTACAGTGTGACATCTGCAGTAGGCGTGAAAGATGTAGGAAACTGCTGCCCATGTGTAATAGCAGCTTTACAGGTGATGGCATACACTATCTGATTATATCCTGATCATGTCGATAGTGCAAGCAGAGTCCATTGATATCTGACTCTGTGTGGGGAATGGGTGTCAGTGCCAAACAGAGCTCATGGTTCTGCTGGGTATGTGTGTTTATACCCAGACAAGGATACAGCCCTGTTCACACTTGCATCATCTATAATCAACTATCAGGATGTGATGTGGCCCTCAGAGGGGGAATGCTACTAAAGGTAGCTACCATGTTCCTGTAATAGTTGGTGTTGCCACGTCCATACCTCAGATATTTACATGTGAGCATCACTGTCTAAAACATCTTCATAAGCAGTAAGTATACTAAATACAGTAAGTGGTACTTGTAGTACTGAATGCTCATACAGGCATGTCCACTACTCAGCTACTGGTGTTTACTAATGTCAGCTTTGTGTATGTGGCCATCCTGGGAGAATGCAATCTGTATGCCATGTACACTGCCAAACACATCTAACACCACACCCCACACATTGTCTGGGATGAAACTACAGGGGTGATCTTGGAGGCAGTCCATACTACACCCATGACTGGACTAGACACTCAAGAGGTGTAGGTTAACACATGCATCTCATCACTACAACCAACACATACCCTTACCAGAACACAGTAAGGACACACACACATTCCACCAGATATCACACACATCCACAGAGGTCTCTAAGTGTCTGGCCAAGCAAGAGGCCTCCCAAGTTGGAATAGACCGACAATAGAATACAAAGACTGTACGACATAGTTCACATAATTGTGTCACACCTCAGAACATGTGGCCAGAAACATGGCCAACAGTACTCATTTGTGAACGCAAACCCTAGCACTATGTTACACGCCAAGCTATATGAGGGCAAACATACTGTCAATGAGGTAAAGGATAGTGAATCCCAGTTATCCCCAGGGTGTGAGGCATGTCCCAAGAGTGTATGTGTATAGATAGTCGGTGCAGGACTCGGATATGGGTGACATCATGGGGGGGTGTCAGGCATACTGTGTGTGGATTGGAGCCCTGTGGCTCGGGATTGCTCCTAGCTTAGTACGGCTAAGCTAGGGGTGTGTCTATACCTGCCTAGTGTAATTGGGAGGGACAACAGCAGTAAGAGAGTAATCAAGGTGAACTAGCTGAGCTGACAGGTGATATGTATCAGAATCAGCCAATTACAGGGGCAGCAGCCCAGCCCAGCCCATAACACTACTATAAACTAAGCAAACACCTTCCCCTCTGTTTTTTCCACACTCTACACCACCGGTGTATACATGCGGGGAAATTTTAACAAACAAACCTATGAAATGAGAAGCGCTACAGCAGGCAACATAGACCAACATGTGCAAAAGGCTGAGGGTGGTGAAGATGTGAATGCTGCCGAAAACCCCCCAGTGAGGAGACAGAGAAGAGTGTACAGACTCAGGGTAACCTACCATGGGCTACATTAGCTGGATATAGTGGAGCACTATAGGGTGGAAAGAGACCTCCTACAGCAGATTGTTGAGCTGCGCCGGCCACACCTGACACAGGCTGAGGGTAACCCATCCCAGTGGATACTAAGGTATGTGTAGGCCTAGGTATACTAGCCACAGGTACCTCCAAAAGCACAACTGGGGATATCATGGGGATCTCACAGGCATCAGCATCCTGAGTATTCCACCAGTTACTGGATGCCATGTCAGCACATGCCAGTGAGCACATATATTTCCTCAACACACATGAGGTGTTGACCAGCAATATGCGTCTCTTCCACCAAATAGCAGACTACCCTAGGGTAGTGAGTGCTATAGCCTGCATGCACTTATGCATCAAAGCACCACCCGGTGAGCAGGGTAGGGCCTACATAAACCGCAGGGGCATCCCCTCCATCAACTCCCAGGTCGTATGTGATGCCCAGGGCATTATAATGAATGTGTGTGCTGGCTGCCCTGGAAGCTATGATGATTCAGAAATATGGCATCTGATGCAACTGTACCACAGCTTTGCCAATATGGACATCCCCTACGGTCACCTAGTGGGGGATGTTGAGTACCCACTGGAGCCATGGCTGATGACACCCATCAGAAATGCATACACACCTGAACAACAACACCATAATGAGGCACACTCACAGGCCAGACATATAATAGAGCATGTGTTTGGGATGCTCAGGTCATGGTTCCAGTGTCTGGACACATCTGGTGGAGCCTTGCAGTATTCACCAGCTACATTCACCCAAATTGTTATGGTATGTGCTATGCTACACAATATGATCCTGTGGAAACAGCTACAGCATGAACAGCATGGGGCAGGGCCACACAGCCCCCCACCAATGCCAAGGTCTTTACAGGCACAGAGTGACTCAGAGGAGGAACAACCTGAGCCTGACCCAGTAGGCGGAAGAAGGTGTGCCCAGTATGACCTGGCCTTGGCAAAGAGGCAATGCATAGCATATGCACTGACACAGTAGGGACCCAAGGAATGTCACCCTCTCTGACTCGCACAGACAGTAAAAGGGATGCCAAACATGACACTACCTGTTCTCAGTCATGTATAGGGAGTGTACTATATGCATCCGACATAGGCAGCCCTCCAGCAACATCCTCAAGTCTGGCACACCCTCAAGGTAAATCAATCAACCTACCAATTGCCAAATGTAGTAGAATGTGTTGGTACCTGTAGCTATGGTATGGATGTGAGCATGCAAGGGAATTGGGTGGCCGAATGTTAAGGCAGCAGACAGTAGACACCCATACCATGACATCTGTAACACATACTGGAGTCACCATAGTAGCCAGTATTATACAAGGTGACAATATCCACTGCAGGTAATGGACTGAGCATCATGTGTGTCCATAAGACCCACACAAGTCTCAACCAGCTGGACAGGTGTAGACCAACACAAACAAATGCTATACTATGGCCTCTGAATGTGCCAGGCAGTTGGATGTAGGTTGTGAAGGCTAGGAAGTCAGAAACTAATATGTTGGTAATTAATGCTAAGATCTGTAGTACACTGATATGCCTCTAGCCAGCACACGGGGTAAGACTACACACTGAAATGGAGTGCCTGACACAGCAGTACAGTACTAGCAAATGTGTACAAGTGTCAGTTGTGCCCCACATCCATCGTACACTTATAGCAACAGTCAGGTGTGCCCCCCCAGGTCCTGCGTAGGAATGTAGATACAGTCAGGTGCCCAACCCGCTATGCAAAAATGTAGCAACAGTCAATGTCACATGACCGATGGATACCCTGCAGACACAGCATGCTACATGTTGGTGTACAACACAAAGGTCAGCACCACAGTACAGACTACCTGGACATGTAACACATGCGATACAGATGGCCATACAAGGCATGCTCACACACTTGAAGGTATGAAGGCAATGTCAGTCGACAACATACTGAATGGTCTTACTGGGCATGCTCACACACTTAAAAACATGAAGGCCATGTCTGCAAACACCAGTGGTCCGGACATATCTGGCGGTCGCAGTTCTTAGTCATGTCAGTATGCACCACGCCTGCCTTGCACACACAGTGGATAGGAATAAAAGCATATATGTAAGGACAACACACTATAATACGTCTAAGGTAGATGGACATAGATATGTGGAAGAGGGTGACCGTGACAAGGAGCCATCCGTGCCTGTCCAATCCAGCACACAGCCAAAGGGTCCCAAACACATGAAGTGCAGATGTCATTCACTGCAGATACTAGCCACCTGTATCTGTCAGCATGTCAGACTATGTGGTACACGTGCCAGCTGTGCAACATGACTGAGGGAAGTAGTCATCTAGTAGCTGTATACACATACATGTGACATATGGCCCCGTGTGCGCCTGTATGTGGCATGTCAACCCCTACATGACTGGGTTATGGCCCATGCACACACTTCCCTCCCCATAGCAGTATTATGACAAGCCTGCTGAGGTCATCCATTGTGAAATACACCTTTGTGAGAGCTGTAGCTCAGTAATCTCCATGGCATGTCCCATAACTGCATACTGCTGTAGTGTTATACTAGGCAGGTAGTAGTTCTAATCCCAGACTTGCCAATTGTGTGTGTGAATGTGTGCGCGTCTGTCTCAGACTGTGTAGAGAGAAATGGTTTATAGGCTACCCACAGTCCATACAAATCATATTGTTAAGGTGTTTTTTACAAACACACAACAGGCAGGGTTTGAGTCTCACATGGGATAATTGGCTAGGCTTAAAATGGCTCACAAGGGCAGTTAGCTTAGTATGAACCTAACCTATACACACCTTTGGGAATGCTGCTGATGTCACTGACCTAAAAATACACCACTGGGAATGTCGTAGACCAGTAGTCTCTGTTGTGCGTTCTGTAACTGCGTATTGCTGTAGTGTGATAGAGTAGTTACGCCAGTGTTGTAATCCCAGACTTGCCAACTGTGTGTGTGTGTGTGTGTGTGTGTGTGTGTGTGTGTGTGTGTGTGTGTGTGTGTGTGTGTGTGTGTGTCTGTGTGTGTGTTCATCTGCCTGAGGACAGACCAGTGTTTTTAGAGTACTCACACTCCGTACAAGTCATATACTCACCTTTGGCAATCCTGCTGCTGTCACACACCTAGAAATACACTTCTGGGACTGCTGTAACCTGGTATTCTCTGTAGCACATGCTGTAAATGTGTAGTGCTGCAGTGTGATACACTAGGTAGGTAGGGGTTCAAATCCAGGACATGGCAGGTGTGTGTGTTTGACTGTCAGAGACTGTGTGGGGGTGGTCGTGAGTGTCTAACCACTGAACATGTTGGGGAACAGATCTTGTAGTTTTCATATATGGTGTCCGTCTTATGACACACAGCCCACCTCACGAGATGTACAGATGTCAGTCAGCCACAGGACTGTGTTGGCAAGCCATACCCCTACATCTGGAAAAAGGCCTGGTGAACAAAGTATGCAACCCTACTAGTACCCGGTATATGTCCTGAACCCATGTGTCATACACAAACACACTTGCCTAGGATATCCTGCTATGTTGCTAGTACCATGCACATTGATGACAGATAGTAGGCATGGTGTGATTGCAGTGGGCTGCAGAGGACATGGCACCCTGTACAGCGGTACAGTAGGCACATAATTGCGGACAATGTGCCTTTACTATGTTCCCCACTGGATGCCTGCAACATATGTGGTGCCATAAAATGTGATCCACAGAGTCCATACAATGCCGTACACGTGCCCTGTATGGACTGATACCACTGACACCAGGGAATACCTGTATCATGCTATCAATGCAGGTGCAGGGTCTACCTGCTGACCATAAGCAGGTTTTGCCACAACAGGCCAGTATTGTCATATTGGAGGATAACAGTCTGTGAACACAACATGTGCTTGCCATACCAGGTACACCTTTATATGTCACTGTACAGTATTGTGGGACATGCACACCCCAGGCAATGTCCATGTCAAGGACTATCAAACACAGACATAGCATGCATTGCAAAGCTATGGCCATACACAATAGTAACCAGGATGTCAAGGCAGTTCATGCAGTACTCATCTGTGTGGGACATTGCAGACACTACACCCCTGTACCAACTGCACACCATTGTTGGGTGGCTCGATGCCAAGGATTACCCCTCACCCAGCCTTGTACAGCCATCTTGCACAGCCAACCACTACACACCCATGAAGCAATGCATACATGCATGTCAGTACTGGCACCTTGTGTCTGCGTGTGGGTTATGATGCTCCCAACCACAGTCACTCCCAGTATAACCCCCATTGGCATACCAACAGATGTCAAATACGTTCACATGCCCTAGCCCATAGAACCTCCAGATATCCCCTGTGGTGCATGTAGTACCCGTGCATTACTGCAGTGTGGCAAACTAAGTAGTTAGGGAGTGTATTTGTGGCCCTGGCAAAGAGTGTCAATGCGAGTCCATTAGAGAGTGTGGTTGTGGTGACAATGGCATCTGTTCATGTGGACAGCCATGCGTGCTACACCTAATGTATGTCTACTATATCTCTGTTGCACTTGTCTCTCACCAAAACACATATATGTTCTTACAGCATAGGTTCATAGGTAGGTACTAGGCTATTGGCCCAAGGGCCTATGTAAGCCTAGCCAACAAGGTTCCCTGGCTTACGCCACCCAAGAAAGTTATTTTCCTGTGCCACTGTCGAGCAGAGACACAGAAGTGATCCCTGGGGTGCATTTCCTATTTCCCATCCACTCATCAAGATTTTTCTTGAAGAATTCTAATGAAGAACTTTGCTTGACATAGATGGGTAGCCTGTTCCAGAGTGTGCAAAGTCTCTGGGACAGGAATCTATCCCTCCAGCATGTCCAGTTTATTGTGGTGACAAGGTTTAGGTCCCTAGAGCCTGTAGCTCAGAGGGATTGGGATTTCTTTAGGTGTAGCATGTCCAACAGCTGTGGGTTTGACATAGCTTTATATGTTAGGCAGAGATCACCTCGGAGTAGGCGATATGCTACGGAGTAAAGCTGGAGTTTTTTGAAACGGTCAGTGTAGGGCATTTATTTGAGGCCAATAATTCTTTGTGAGGTACTTCTGTGACCGTTCCAGCTGCTGCAGATATATTGTAAGGTACATTCCAAAAGGGGCATTGTACTCTATAATGGGTCTTATGAGTGATGAGTAGAGGGGAATAATGACCTCTTTTTTCCTGGATGAGAACCTTTTTATGATGAGGTGTGCCATGTAGAAGGACTTCCTGACTACTGTGGAAATGTGACTATCAAAGGAGAGACTACTGTCCCCCTGGGTCCCAAGGTCTCTTATCATGCATTCAATGTTAAGTAGATTGCTGCCTATGTGGTAGTTCATGGGTACAGAGTTTTTACCAAAGAGGATGACACTGCACTTTTTGGCATTGAGCTTGAGGCCATGGCTCTGACACCAGGCATCTGTCTCAGCGAGGCCCTTCTGTAGGATGTCAACATCATTTGGGGACTTAATTATGGCTCCTAGTTTGCAGTCATCTGCAAACTTCATTAGCCAGAGGCCTTCTGTGTTAGCCTGTACTTCAGAGAAGTAGATACCAAGCAGGAGAGGTCCCAGGATGGAAACCTGTGGTACTCCACTTGTCACTACTTTGAGGTCAGATTTGGAGTCTGCAACTTTTACAGTGTGGGTTCTGTCAGTGAGCCAGTTGGCAACACATCTTGTGACATATGGATTTATACCTAGTTTAGTGAGTTTAGCTATAATTCCAGAATGGGGGATGGTGTCGAAAGCCTTGGCGAGGTCAAGATAGGCTGTGTGAACCACCTTACCATCATCTACGGCTTTGGTGACTGCCTCAAAGAAGTTGATCAGGTTCAGGAGGCATAATCTGCCTTTTACAAACCCGAACTGGGTGGGATCCAGAGTTTGGAGGTTGCCAATGTCTTTGTTATGAGTTCCATCATGATATGTTCCATGGCCTTGCAGACCAGGCTCGTCAGGCTAATAGGTCGATAGTTCCCCGGATCAGTGGTTACTCCCCCTTTGTGGAGTGGGATAACTGTTGCTGTGCACCATTCAGTGGGCACAAAGCCTGATGCGGGGCTATTATTGAACATTGTGCACAGTAACATGTTGGCTTTGTGGCACATGTAGTAACTGCATGCACTTGTAATAGTAATAACTAGTCAGCCAGGTGTTTGACCCCTGTACTGGTAGGTGTGTGATAGATGATGCGTAGGTTTTAGTCACCAAGCCCTTCTCTGATGTACGTTGTCTGTCCCTCCCACACACTCTCTGGGGGATGTGGAGGCATACACCTGCTCAGCAGCAGCAGCATGTGTATAGTAAGTGATGGACCTGATCAGGTGATGGCCTCTGCACCTATTGCAGTCCTCCTCTAGCTGATTGCATGTGGAACAGCTGTGATAATGTTCCCATAGCCATTCGCATGATAAACACAGTACAATATCTAGGAACATCATGTTCGTGTTTGGCCATGGCAGTCACTGTGAGTGGTACCTGGATGTGGTGTTTGGAAACTGCATTACAGATGATATCTAGATGTTCCTCAAATATCATACACAGTGGGAAATAGCCTAAAGACAGGAGGGTGATGTGCCAGACATGACTACAGCATGTAAGTGTAGCTATGCTTCATTGAGGCTACTGCCTGTTTAACATGTGTGTGGTAATGGCTATTCTGCATGTTTTATAACAGACATGACAGTGCTCTGTTCATGAGGGACCACCATCTGCAGGACCATGTGAGGACTGGTCAGTGTGTGTAACCATTTGTTTTCTGCGTTACACACTGAACACACATCTGTGCACAGCAGGAGCATAGTGTGAGGATTGCTGCCAGTACATGGTGATAGGGATGTGTTACTGCCATCACATCTCTGCCTAGACATATGTCAAATGACACAGTGGTATGACAGACATTGTCTGGGGTTCTCAGTGGCAAGCCAATAATGGGCCACTGTTTATAGCTGCAGTCACATTTCTTCTACACTTTGTACAGATGTCATGCAGTATATATGCATGTGTTGTGTTCCCTCTGCAAATGTATACCATCTGTTGTGTTGGGTTGATGGTCATATCTATGCATACTGTTGTAATTAATCCTGAATGCTGTTGTCTATTACTAAGCCATATCTGTGTTTAAACTGCAACACCATAGGCTGTATGGGTTTGGAGGTCCTGGCAGAACTTCCTGTCCCAATTCAGCTAAACCATGGTGCTGGGCACCAGCACATCTGGGGCCTAGCCTTGGACCTCAACCTCTGTTGGCACTGCACCACCTTTTGGTAGTACCACCATTGAGGATGGAGACTGTCCCTCCTGGGAGCAGGACCAGACAGGAACATGTCCACTGTCGTGCGGTCCCGGACGTGGTGTGTTAGGGGCTCAGTACGAGGTTTTGAGGCCAGATATGCAAGCTCAAGGCAGAGTGTCACATTTAAAGGGTGAGATCGCCCCTCCTGGACAGCCCCCATCACTGCCTCCTTTGCAGCTGCTTTTGTGCAGTGGTGGCTGCCCATGGCTGGGGACCTCCATCTCACTGTTCCCATGGCCTTGTGAATGCGGAACACCCCTCCATATCCAAGGTGTATCCCCCCACATGTGTCATATACCGACCCTGTATGCTGTCTTGTGTGTGATCCTACCCTACCCATCCTCCACAGGCATACCTACTCTTCTTCCCCTACATTCCACACTCACCCTACCAAAACATAAGGCCAATCAGTTCCCAGGACAACATTTGTCCCATACATAGCTGTCCATTTCATACACATACCCAATGGACACATGTAACCCTTGTAATATGCATCACAACATACTCCTGTTATACTCACCCCTGTCCCTCAGGCGCACAATCCTGGTATGCATATCACTCCTAAATGTTCCAGTTACACGTGATGCGGATGAACCCATTGTACACACAACACTACTGGTCCCTCTCTGGTTACCCCATTTACCTTTATCATGATGATGATGTTGCACACAGCACCTTGCAAGAGTGCTGTTCTCACATAATGATTGGACAGGTACTGTTGTGTTAATGTACATTACATGCACAGAGTGATGTATATGGCCAATGTACAACTGTTTGCGTGTATGACTGACATGTCTGTCTGAGGGAGTCTTGATATTACATAGGACAACACCACTACATAATACAGGCATCGCTGGTGTTTCCCTTTTCATTCATTTGTAATACTTTGTTGTCACATGGTATGTTCCTAATATATCTCTATATATGTATGTACCTATATGCTGGACATAAACACTCACACATACATCTACATGATGGAATACATTCCTATACTGTTGAATGACTGCGCTGTATGATATGTTTGTGATAATGTCCGATATCTGTATATATGCCATGGTGTGTTGGTAAATCACATTAGCTGTGTGTGCAGGGTCCTGGTTCCGAGCCTTGCAGACGCTGTTTATTTTGTTGCAGGGCAGAACAAGGCCATTGGATATGGAGGGATTAAGGCACATGAAAGCAGTTGTGAGCGGGTGTGCATGGGTTTGCACAGTGTTATGCAATGCTAACCTCTGGTTACAGCTTATTACACTCAATTAGCCTCTACATTGTTTTACCAGTGTAATACTCACATACTGGTGGCCAAACAGACATACACCCACTTGCTCCCACACTTGCAAATGCACTGACATTGGTGCTTGCATCTGACACTCACACCCCAGGGTGGGAACAAGGGCCACAATAGTACCTTGTGATGCCTATTACATTGGAATACATGCCTACAGTATCGGGAATGGCTGCCCATTAGGTGATGGCATGCCGTTCGACTGTACGAAATCAGCGGCCTGTCCAGTGTTTTATTCATATTATTTGTGTGCTCCTCTTACAATCTGCACCTGTCTGGCAGATGCATGGGAACTGAGACTCTTCAATACAGACAAGTAA
>NC_056725.1:309457526-309486768 GCF_019279795.1 Protopterus annectens | reverse complement strand
GAAGGTTATAAACCCACAAATGTGGGTTTCATGCAATACATGGAATGACAATGCAGGGACCAGCAGACCAAAACCAACATGGCCACCGTGTAGTGGTTGCTAAGGGGGGAAGCAGAGTCTAAGACATGTAACTAAGCATTAGTAGGCAATCTCATGTAAATAAGGGTTAGGATACTGAATCTCACAGTCACATAGCAAATGAACACAGTCTGAGTAGTGTAAGAGATACAAAAGGGGGAGGAATAGAGTAGGAGATAGGTGACATCACAGGGGGGGAATGGTAGA
This sequence comes from Protopterus annectens, assembly GCF_019279795.1. Lineage (NCBI taxonomy): Eukaryota > Metazoa > Chordata > Ceratodontiformes > Protopteridae > Protopterus > Protopterus annectens. Next base: position 309,486,483 of record NC_056725.1, on the reverse strand, counting down.
AAGAAATGCAGTTCATTGAGGTCAGTGTAACATGACAGATGACAGGCACAGATCATGGAAAGAGGTGTGCCACTAGATAAGTCATGGAAAGTCAAGAAATGGAAGGTGTACACTGTTACCTACACCAAAGTTTCTTGCTGCCCGTGGATGCGACGTGTGGAGCCATGAAGCGCGAGTAAGGCAGTGTGCACGCATGTAAGGCAGTGTGAGCATGTGGGAGCGTGTTGGGAGATGTTTAACACTGTTTGCGCTGGCGTGCACGCGTGTAAGGCAGTCTGAGTACGCTGGAGGCTGTTGGCAGACGTGTAACGATGTTTGCTGGTGTACGCGCGTTTAAACCCGAATAAGTAGATTTTTAACCGTGTAAGCACGTGTGCACGTGTAAGCCACTGTGAGCATGTTTCAGATAGTATGCAAGTTGCTCCCCCCTGAGGAAACAGAGAGGAAAAAGGAAGCAACACAATTAATAGGAAGCTAGCAGGGATAACTGCTGAAGCTCGCAGGTGAAAACAATTAGAAGCAGGCAATTACACAGGCAGAATAGTAGCCAAGCCCAGCACTTAAAACTCTGCAAACAGTAGTGCAGGATGTTTCCATTAAGAGACACTGCAGGACAGGAGTAAGCTAATAGAAGTGAAAACTGAAAAAGCTTCACTCAGAGCAGAAATGTTAGGGGCTGCCATAGCTGTCATAATGAGACATATGCGACTTGCTGAGGGTGGTGACAATGCAGATGGTGCCAGACAACCCACAGTGAGGAGGCGGAGAAGAGTGTACAGGCCTAGGGTCACCTACTATGGGTTACATGAGCTGGAGATAGTAGAGCGCTATAGAGTGGACAGAGAGCTCCTGCAGCAGATTGGTGAGCTGTGCAGGCCACGCCTCACACACAGAACCAACAGAGGGGAACCCATCCCAGTGGAAACCAAGGTATGTGTTGGCCTAAGAATACTAGCAACAGGTACCTTCCAGAGACCAACTGGCGATATGATGGGGATATCACAGGCATCAGCCTCCAGGGTACTACATCAGTTCCTAGATGCCATGTCAGCACATGTCGGTGATCATGTATATTTTCCCAATGCCCGTGAGGTATTGGCCAGCAATATGCGTCTCTTCCAGCAAATAGCGGAATACCCTGAGGTACTGGGTGCTATAGACTGCATGCACATATGCATCAAAGCACCAGCAGGTGAGCGGGGTAGGGCCTACATTAACCGCAAGGGCTTCCCCTCCATCAACTGCCAGGTCGTGTGTGATGCCCAGGGCATAATAATGAATGTGTGTGCTGGCTGCCCTGGGAGTTATCACGATTCCCACATCTGGCATTTGACGCAGCTTTACCAGACATTTGCCAATGGGGACATCCCACACGGACACCTAGTGGGGGATGCAGGTTATGCACTGGAGCCGTGGCTGATGACATGCATCAGAAATGCACACACACCTGAACAGGAACGCCATAATGAGGCACACGCACAAACACGTAATGTGATAGAGCGTGTGTTTGGGCTGCTCAAGTCACGGTTCCGGTGTCTGGACACATCTGGTGGAGTCTTGCAGTACACACCAACTACATGTACCCAAATTGTCATGGTATGTGCTATGCTACATAATATGATCTTACGAAAACAGCTGCAGCAGGACCAGCATAGGGCTGGGCCAAACAGCCCCCCACCATTGCCAAGGCCATCACAGGCAGAGCGTGACTCGGAGGAGGAACAACCTGAGCCTGCCCCAGTAGGCAGAAGGAGGTGTGCCCAGTATGCCCTGAACTTGGCAAAGAGGCAATGCATAGCACATACACTGGCACAGTAGGAACCCTGGGAATGATACCCCTCTCTGACTCACTCATATAGTAACAGGGATGCCTAACATGACACAACCTGCTCTCAAACATGTACAGGGAGTGTAGTATGTGCATCCGACAGAGGCAGCCCTGCAGCACCACCTGAGGTATGATTGCCATGTGTCAAGCAATGTAACATCATCTAGTATATGCAAACATGAAGACCCTGCCTAACATCTCACCCTCACCAAGCATGATGCCACACTATGAAGACAAGAAGATCAAGTACAATAATCGGCTGAAGTAATGCAGTCAGTCAAAGGGGAGCCAATGTGTCACAGGCTGGGAAGATATGCAGAGTCCGACATGATGCACCACCTGCTAGGGGTGGCATGCACCTAGCATGCCATGCCCCATGGATACTGGCAAAGGCTGTCAGTACCCACAACATGCCCTGAATAGGTAAGTCGAAAAACACACACCCAACCTCATAGGTTCTACAAGGGATAGGAACCTAGATGTAATACTACCCCATGAAAGATGTACAAACAGCAAGATGTGTGCAGTGTAAATGCACACAGTAAGGAGAATGTAGATACCAGTCCTGTAATAGAGAACTGGGCAAGGCTCACAGCAGCACCCTAGCACTACCAGGTCACACCTCATACTGTGCTGTACAGCCGCAAAACATGGAACAAGCTACAAAAGGAGGGTGACTAGCAAGAAATGGCAATGATAACCACACCCCCATGTTGGTACCACAACAAGAAGCAGCATGGAATAGCCGTGGTCAAATACCAATGGCTAAAACTGCCTCGCAGTAGATAGCCTGCTGCAGACCACTGTCCTAATACCAGGAACATCACCTGGCCTATGTCGGAATACATGAATATATCAAGCCCCCCAAACCACATTATATTGCTTGACTGAAAATACCCAGACATACACCGGTAGCATCGTACTAGCACCGACACATTAGGGGAAAATTACCCAGATTCCATAAACCAAACTGCCCAGGAACAATGTACTACCCCCACAAGAGGGGTAAGCATACTGGATGTGATAATCAGCAACATGTGTACTGGATGGCAAGATGAGAAGTGTACCCCTCACTGGTAAGACAAGACCATAGAGTAAGCACACTGGAAATACACACCCGACCCCAGTCCCTGGCAAGAATACCACAGTGAAAAACATGTGTAAAGTATAGGTTGCAGCCCTCAAAACCAATGTTGAATCCACAAAAGGCCCTGTGCAAGTGCAGAACATGGGACACACCACAGAACATGTTATACAGGCATTCCATGAACACAGCCAGGAATGCTTGGAGTATGCAATCACAAATAACAACAACACACAATGCCATACATGCAGACATCTGGCATGCTGGGCTCCAGCCATTACCAAACCATGCAAGAGAATGAGGAAGATACCACATGACAGAGCAAACATAAAAAGGGAAGTAATCACTGACCAGTAGTATGGCAACAACATATGTCCACACATACAATCCACTAAGTCCAGCAACAACAAGTATAACCTATGAATCCAGAGGCAATGTGACGCCAGTACCAAGTACACAGACAACCACAACACCCCCGAATAAATACAAACATATGTGATAGATGCATCCATGTATCCAAAGCAAAGGTTGAGCTCCAACAAGCCAGTACTGTCAACACTAGTCAGGAGGAGAAGGTAACCACATACACCACGAACCCAGTCCCACATAGACCTACCACAACTGTAAACCAAACACATAAACACAGACAAATATTCCCGGAGGCCTCAATTACAAACACACCACACCAACAGATGCCTCCAAAGTAGATCACAAGCAACCTCAACCTTCAAACATTGCACATGCAATGAATAGTACGCAAAGCTGGGGTGCCAAACAGTCACAGGCCCGAAGGAGAAACAAATGCCTGATACAGTCGTAATAGGTGTCTGTATAGGCAGAAACACAGCTGTCCCACTCACCAGACTGAACAAGGGAAAGGGTAGAGTAAGCTGCTTGTAGGTAGCCACAAAATGCCACGTAACACAAGTACGCAGGTCACCCCAAAGCAAGCAGGAATATGATGCACTCAATGTCCATGCTGGGGTGAATTACCTGAGATGTACCTCCCTGGTCAACAACAAATGAGACATGTATGGTCCCTCCGAGTATGTACCCCAGGGTGGGATGACACTGGCTGTGTGCAGCATCCAACCCTCACCAAGAATGATGCCACAGTACAAACACAGAATGCTCATGTTTAACAGCTGGCACAGTTACAGCTGTCAGTCCAAGAGGGTGTAATGTGTGTCCGCTTGAGATGTCAAGCATGACAAGCCATGCTGCTGCTACAGGGGTGGCTGTCAGCTGTTACCTGTGTGCATCTGGATACTGGATAAGGCCTTTGCCGCCTCCATAGAGCCGTATGTGGGCAAGGCCAAAAAGACTACCCACCACCCTAGAAAACATAAGTGGTAGGAAACATAAGGGTAATGCTGCCCAATGCCAGATGTGTAAACTGCAATATGCATGCCCCTGAGGCACTTCCCATTATGGAGAACATTGATGCCTGTCCAGTGACAGAAGCCTGCTGCAGGCCTAGTGATACCACACCAGCACTACTAGGTTATACCACATACCATGTGTTATGGCCCCAACACCTGCACCAAGACATCAAAGGAGGGGGAGTATCCATATGCAGCACAGACACCCATATAGCCAGGTAACTGACAATGCACAAAGCAGCGGACACCACCCATGTGCACATAACTGTAGTCAAAACTGCTGTACAGTCTGTAGCATGCGACAGACCACACTGTCACACACAAGAACCCCACCCAGACATCCGAAGACACTGGACAGTATGGATGTCCCACCAAATACCAGACAAGGTACACAAAGTACCACATAGGTGTCAAACCATTATGTATGCAAGGAGTCATCAGGGACCTAGGGACACAGGTCGACATTAATCTGTCATGTGACAGCCACAATGCCAATGTGGCTATGAAGACCATTGATACTGGACACCGTATCATGAAAGGATTCACACCAACATTAACAGGGGTCACTGTGCCGCTGTATTGTCCCCTTATCAGACCCATAATCTAGTACAATGACTCATATGGGATGTACCATACGTGACACCTGCAGCGGTTTGGAAGACCTCATAGTAACCCCACCAACAGGATAAAGGGTGCGAAATATATGTCATATGCTGCCTGGCTGTAGACACCCCAGCTGACTGCAGTCACACACTGCCTACACAGAGGCATTGTATGTCTGTTGTACCAGGCCATGTCCAACACAGGAGTAATGGACATGCTACACCACAAGAAATCAAAGCCATTGGAGCTGTGAGAGTCACAGATGTCAACCTCAACATATAATGAAATAAGATGTGCTGGAGGGACAGATACATAACCCATAGGCTCCCCACACCCAGAAACAGGATCCCAATCCAAGGTAGGCAGAGCCCCTCACTGACACCCCTCAACAGGAATATTGCCAAGTGGATGGATGACCGTACATGTATACTGGGGGTCCCCACTGTGTCACGACCAGACAGAGGCACAGTGAAGAACCTCATAAATGGCCATAAGTGAACATAGCAAGGGGTGGCGAAAGACACACACACTCTAGCTAGGCTTACCAATGGCCTTGGGTGTCTAGCCTACTATGAACCCATGAACCTATGAAGATACAACACGTACAGGACACTAAGGATAATCACAAGGCTTACCCAACTGATGGTAGGAACCATGTTGGGCATCCGCAGATATGCTCCGAATCACACAGATATTACAAACAACATACCAAACACACACACATATTGCTAACATACAACCTGTCAGGTGCAGTGCAAGCACCCCCCCCCCCGAGTGCAAAATACCTATCCCAGCAGATGGTCCCCTGACATTGCACATGCTGAGGTAACAGCCATCATCTGCAAAGCAGAACACACAGCAGCAAAGGTATGTGACGGTGTCCTGTGCTGAGGCCAACATGGACCCAAGAGTAATGGAATGCAAAATCACACTACTGGCCAATGTCAGCCTTACCACAGGGTATGTACCCAAAGAGCAGTGTACAACAACAGTGGTCCATCACAACAAAGGGGTTGCCTGAATGGATACTCCAAACTAACACCCCAGGATCCTGACAAGCTTGTTCTGCACAGCTATGGAAAGGATCAGTATGTACTGCAGACAGAAAGCTAATGTGGACCTACTGATACCGGACCCAACACACTGTGGCTGTTGTAACTGAAGAACCAGCCCCTAAACATGTCTGACCCATTTGAAGCAATCATTAAGGTCAGTGATGAGGGCTATGTGGTCCGCACAGCGTAGCTGGACCGTGCACATGCTTCTAGACCATACCGTACGTGTTCAGTATGGATATGTTCACCAGCTTAAATATACACCCCTATGTCAGTAGAGGGGTTGCAAAGCAGACCAAGGACAGAACTGACATGGTCAGACATGCTGCATCCATGCCAGACTACAAAACGGATATGAGTGGCATCCCACAAGGCCTGGTCGTGGCCCCCGGACCCCCGTTCTGTATACATGTCCCATATGTATAGGCCAACACGGAAGGACTGTGACTGAGCATGTATGCAGAGGAGTACAAACAGCCCACCATATCCGACCCCCAGCTGACACAAGCAACCCACAAAAGAGCCACCTACAAACAGACAACTGTAGCCATAGCCATGTCAGCAAGCTATTTGCAGAATGGTGTATAGACAACCACTGTGGATATACAGTAAGTGCCCACAAAGTACCACACAGGTGTTAACCCATGAGGCACCTAACATGTAATGTGAGACCTGGGTACAAAAGGTGATAAATAACCTGCACTGGACAAACATGTGTCTGTAGTGTTCGCAGAAACATGTACCATATACCCACCCAAATATGAAGGCTGGCAGATGTAGATAAGGGGAACTCACTCTGGCTCTGCAGCCATCCTCCAACAGCATCACAACTGACTACAATAGCCCCTGTGGGATATACCACAGCAGACACCTCCAACAACTGTAAAGTCCACAACAGTACCCCACCAGGGGTAGCAAAGAGCCTGAACAGATGCCATGTGTTGCCTGAGTAAACAAACTGCAGCCCCACACACTGCCATCCTTCCCGCCTACAGGAAAGCTGTGCCTGATGTATGATGCCATGTCCAACCTGGAATGAATGATCATGTTGCACCTTGTACAATCTGAATGGCAGTGAGCTATGCACATGAGAGACCTGAACCCCAGCACTGACATACATAGGACAAGCTGTACAGAATGATCCATAACACAGAAGGCACCCCACACTTCAGTAAACTCCTGGTACAGGTCAGCCAGAGTGCCACATATCGACACCCCTCAAGAGGCATCCTGATGAGTGTATGGGAGATGGTAGGCTACCCTGGGTATCACTGTTATGTCAGAGGTAGACAGAGGCACAGTATACCAACCATGACATATGTAATGGCAAACTCCAGTTAGAATGTGTGTCGAAGGACAAACACACCCTGTGACTACCATCAGAAATGGTCTACGGAACATCGCTAGTGTTTGCCAATGTCCACCCATGTTGTGGAATACACTAGCAATGTTGGACGGGCCTGGTGTAGGTAGTCCATATCTGAACATATTGCAACATGGTCATATGTGCACAACTGGCCCCTACACAGTCTGTCGTGCTCACTATGAAGATGTCAAGCAGTGATACTGTCCACTACAGTGAAATACCGAACCAGTACACTATACGGTACTACAGTGTTAGGTCATTATGAAAGTATGTTGAGAACTGTCTGCAAAGTATCCCATGCAATTCCTGCAGGCACAGTATAATCCCTGTTGTGGCAGACACGAAGCAGTTGGCCAGTTAGTACACAACATGACACCCAGCACACAATCATAAACGTGTGATAATGTCGAAGGTCACACACACCCAAATATGTGTTGGACTTCAGAGTACAACATATGGAAAGCTCACACTGGGCATGCTCGAACACTTATAAATGAGGCATATGTCAGACAACATGCCATGGAAAGGCTGAACTGGGCATGCTCACACACTTAGGCCATATCTCCGTGTAGCAGTTGGCCACACATATCTGGTATTTGTATGTGTCGGTCCAGGAACCAACCACAACACAGCAATCAGCCCAGTGCACACAGTAAATGACCACAGAGACATAAGTGATATAGTGGATCGCCATCATATGCAAACATCTGCCACAGATACACAAGTTGGTCATAGGAACAGGGAATGCTATGGCAATAAAGACCTGCAAACAGTAGAACAGCACAACAAATATTGTGCATCCGACAATTGAACATATGGGTGTAGAGGTCAATACTAGGCTTCTTGCCCCAGGGAATGGCAGCTCAGCCAGAGTGTGCTTGGCATCTGCATCCCCAGGATAGTAGGCTACCGTGCCACTGTAAAGTAGGTCACAGAAGGCGACATGTGAGGCTAGTGAGCTGTGCCTCTGTCAAGCAGGGGCACCGTGGAGTTCTCAGGGATTGAATGTGCTAAGCCACAGCCATGTTGTCGGTGTGTGCTGTGAGAGGGTTGCTGAGGATCTCTGACAGTAGGTGTCCATCAATAACAGACTGAGGGGAGCCCTACCTGCATTCTCTGGACGATTCCACTGTCAACACTGTGTTGTAATGAGTATGTGTGAATGAAGTGCCGTGCTGGAACCATCCACAGATGTCCTCCCTCTGTGGGCTACAGCTCTGCAATGTAGTAGGTTGCTCTGTCTGTTGAACGGTGCATATATGGCCGGTGTACAGCTGACAGGTGTCTTGTTGTGGAGCAGTCATGGGTATATGTGGGATAGCATGACCAATGCAAACTGTACACGTGCTCATAGGATGCAAATGTCAAGGATTATGCTGAGTGGCCAGTATAGTCCTCCAGCATGGGTCCTCTGAAGTCATCCACCCCAGTCTACACAAGTGTAGAGTCTGCTTGTGCTAAACACAGTTTGTGTGCAGTGACAACCTTGCCTGGGGATGGAGATGAGATATGGATGTCCAGGGAAAGGTGGACATGGGCAGGTATCACCAATGGTGGTCTACCTCTGGTGTGGAACAGTGAGTACCCACGTTGCAGATGGACAGGTGCAATATGTATTAACCCATGTGGCTGTGGTGTGTGGTTCTGCCATAGCACATGGACCCACAAATTGTAGTGGCGGTAGGGTAAAGTGGTAGAGGCCTGAGTAGTTCTCACACACAATATGCCTGTACCTGATGTTAACAACTGGAATGGTGTATGTGAATACCTGCATATCCTGGCACTGTTCCCAGGGAAGCTAAGTGTGTGTCCTGGATGTGGGTGTGGTGTGCTAGACTGGTTGTGTTGTGTGTTACAGGTCCTGTGGTCCCAAAGCATGGTATAGAACATAACCTGCCAGTGCGATGTGCATATCTGACCCTGATGTAGGTGGCTGCAAATGCATATATATGCTATCCCCCACCTGCCAGGTAGTACGACGTCTACAAACCTCTGGGGAAATGAAGATGTCAGCACCCTAGAAATACTACAGGTGCAGAACAGATGCCCAGTAATTCGGATAGTGCGCTCTGCTAATGCGTCGCCCTCAAATGTCATACTATAGTTAGGTAGGGGTTCGAATCCTGCAAATGCTCAGTGTGTGTGTATGTGTGTGGGTGAGTGGGGTTTGTGTGTGTGAGAGGGAAATGTTCCTTTTGGCAACTGGGAGAACACACTACAGGATGCACACTCCCCTTTCTAAACACAGATGATGTCAGCACCCTATAAGTACAGCAGGAGAAGGGAAGCCTCCCAGTAATGCGAATAGCGTGCTTTACTAATGCATCCGTCTCAAGTGTCATAACATAGTTAGGTAGTGGTTTGAATCCTGCAAATGCCAAGTGTGTGTGTTTGGATGAGGGGTTATTGTGTGTGTGCGAATATGTATGAGGGATGTGCCCCTTTTGCCAACTGGGAGAACACACTACAGGATGCACACTCCCCTTTCTAAACACAGATGATGTCAGCACCCTATAAGTACAGCAGGAGAAGGGAGGCCACCCAGTAATGCGAATAGCGCTCTCTGCTAATGCGTTTCCCCTGCGTATCGTAATGTAATTAGGTAGGAGTTTGAAACCTGTAAATGACATGTGTGTGTGTTTGCATGTGGGGAGTTTGTGTGTGTGCATTTCCGTATGAAAAACATGTCAGTTTTGGCAATCAGGTGATCACACTACCTGATGCACATTACCCTTTCAAAGTACTGATGTTGTCAGCACCCTATAAGTATATCCAGAGACGAGGAACTATCTAATAAACCGAACAGTGCGCTTTGCTAATGTGTCCCTCTCACGTGTCATGACTTAGGTAGGTAGGGGAATGAATCCTGCAAATGGCAAGTGTGCATGTGTGTGGGGGTAGGAGGGCGTGTGTAAATGCAAGTGTGAGGGAACAGATCCATTTGGCAAATACTACAATACACCAGATGCTGCATACTCCCCCAGTAAACACAGGGGATGTCACCACACTATCAGCACAGCCAAACAGGGCTAGTTGGCTAGTAATGCCAATAGTGTGCTCTGCTACTGTGTCTATTACCATTGTCAGAGTACAGATAGGCATGTTTTGGTAACCCACAACTGTCACGTGTGGTTGTGTCACACAGTATGACCTTGTGCGGGTGTTTGTACATAACAATGCATGCCATTGCCTAACCCAGCAATGGCATTGCACACATGATGTATGTGTGTGACACATACACATAAATACCTGTGACCTGCAGTAGTTACCATGTCTGACACATGCTTCGTGTGGATAAATGGTATTAGCAATGTATACCAATATGACTGTGTCTTACTGTGCAGGGTCCACACGTGGTATGTCCCTATACAGTGTGGGTGTCTATGGTGAAAGACCTATAGCAGGGGATACACATCTGGTCTGGGCCATATAGTGTACATGTAGTCAATGTACAGGTGCTGCATGCTCCCACCTGTTGTGGTAGTGGTAACATGTCATTCCACTGCAATTCGGTAACCACATGCTGTGAACTCTTCAACTAGAGTGTTGTAGCTACAGTAATGCTCACACACAATGTTCGGCTGGATGCAGTACGGCCTTATAAACACAGTTCATGGGACTGTCATATTGCCGGTGTTGTTATGGAGGATAGGTGGTGTTCCTGTGTATGTGAGGGTTGTGTCTGCCAGGCTATGAACCAGATGGCAGTCCGACACACTGTCAGCTGCACATGAGTAGGCCCTGATGGTTTGTGCTGTGCCAACAACCTGGAGGTGTGTGCATCTGTGTTAACTTGGGATACCACCCCCCCTATCCATGTGTGTTACATGTGTAGGGGACGACAGGCATGGTATGGGGCATAACCTGTCAGTGATGGGTAACACCTGTGAGCCAGGAATCATGCATCCGGTACTGCACAGACATTGCAGTTCACCATGCTGAGGGCAGTGTCTGGTGCATGCATCCTCCGGTGTACACTGCTGTTGTTGTGTAGCAGCACTGTTAGTGCCCTAACCTGTGTGATACCCATGGAGGTCGCTATGTAAACCATCTCGTGCAGCATACGGCAGTATGTGTGTACCAAGGAGCCTTGCCATTAGACATCGGGCCATGGATGTCACGTGCAAGATGACCCATGCACATCAATGTGGCTTCCCTAGCATGTAAGCACACGTTGACAGACAGTGGAGACTGAGCATAATGTAGACATACAACAGCCTTCCCACATATAGTGGTAGAATACCTGGTGAGGGTATGTTGGCAACCAACATCAGGCTCATACTGGCCTGTGCCACATGCTGAGAGATCCATTCTATGTTCCCTATCATGTAGTCCAGGGAGGTATGTCCCAGGCAGCCACACTGGCATGGTCAATGAGTGAGTCATATCTGTCCATGCCTCTGTCTGACCTGTATGCATGTGTGCTGTGGTGGACCATAGTGCCCCTGAGTCATATCACTGTGACCTTCACCAGATACAGCCTGTTGAGCGGGACCCCAGTGCAGCACACATGACAGGTACCTGACACGTCTGTAGCAGGTGTGTTGTGTAGCCCTACAGGCTGTGGGTGTGTGGCACAGGGGATGTGCATGCCATGTGTGGCATGTGCTCTGTTCTGACGGAACATATGCCTGTGTGCCAGCTGCGGAGGTGTGTGATGCCCAGGCAGGCTGCTAGTCTGAGTCCCCACATATGCCCCAGTGTGTTCAGCATGCTGTCAGTGTGTGCCAATGTCTGACTGGTGTTGTCATCACTGTAATATATTGTATTGATTTATTTATTTATCCTACATTTGTTGACTGGGATAGCCCAACTGGATGCATGTCTATTTCCAGGGGAGGCCCGTGGAGACAAGCTACGAGGGTAGCAGATACAGAATTACAGAATACTAGCATTACATAGTACAAACAGATTATTTACAGGGATTACATAAGTAAGCAAGTCAAACATGTTCCACAGGTTAATGTTAGACCTGAGCACAAGCCAGGATTAAATTGAAATTACACAGTAAAGTGGTTCACAGAAGTTACACATTCGAGTTAGCCAGGCTTGATACATTGACATAGCCAGTTATGTGACAAATGTTGTTTGAGTCTACTGTCAAATGACCTAAGGTGGACATTAGGGTAATATCAGCTGGAAGGGAGTTCCAGGATCTACTTACAGGGTTTGCAAAGAGAGAATCACCAGCTGTGTTATTAAACTTGCTAGTTTGAAGTAGTACATTGTTAGAGGATCGAAGCGGTCTAGTATTGTTATAGGGGGTGATACTAATTTAAGTGCAGGAGTATTGTCTGGATTATAGAGGATTCTATAGGCCATAATCAGTTGGTTATACTGTATTAGGCTGGGTATTGCAAGCCAACCAAGCTGATTTAGATTGATGCAATGATGTGTCCTAAAAGGCTGGCCAGTGGCAGACCTGGCAATGTGGTTGTAGCAAATCGAGTGCTTGTTAAGGACAGTCTTGTTCATATGTGAGAGTAGAGGGATGCATACAGAATGGCTGAAACAAGGTGTGAGCGAGCTATGGCACCTTTAGCTAGAGGGGCTAGGAAGGCTTTAATTCTGTAAAGTGACCCTAGCTTTCTATTGATGGCTTTGCTAATCTGGTTAACATGTATGTCACATATGAGATTATTGTCTATGATGACACCTACTAGTTTCGGAGATGGGTCAGGGGAGATTATTGTGCCATCAGTTGATGTTATGGTAACGGTGAAAGTGGTAGACCTATGTGTTGGTGGAATAACAGATGTTTAGTTTGATTGGGATTTAGGATCAGACGATGTTCAGAAAGCCAGTTCGCTATTGTATTAAAGGTGGTCTGGGTAGCTGACCATAACTCTACTGGAGATGTGGCTGAGCAGATCAGAGTAGAGTATACAGCATATTGCATACAGCTGACTTTTGGGATGACAGTATAACGGTCGTTAATGACGATGGAGGACAGCAAGGGCCCAGGATAGAGCTTTCTGGTACTCTGAGGGTGTTAGGTAGAAGGTTAGAGGGTTTGTTCTGCCAGAGCCCGGCCTGCTGTTGACCATGCAGGTAGGATTGACACCATTGGAAGGCTCCAGTATCTAGACAGTCTGTGCAGGGTGTGGAGTACAAGTTGGTGATCAACCATATCGTATGTCTTTGAGTTATCCAAAAAGAGGGCTGTGGATATATAATTAATGTTGCAAGTATGGCTTATGGTGTTAGTAAAGGCTAGGAGGCCTGACATAGTGCTGTGATGAGGACGTAAGCCATGCTGAGTGTCTGCCATAATGCGGGTTTGGATTAGGTGGTGCATGACCTGTCTATGACGAAAGTTTCCATAATCTCTGCAAGTGGAGAGAGTATAGCTATTGGCCTATAATTGGAGACTTCAGTAGAGCTGCCTCCTGTGTGAAGTGGGATTACATATGACATTTTCCAGATGGTGGGAAAGTTAGATTCTAACATGGTTCCTTTGATTACCTTTGAGACGGGGTAAGCAATAGCATCATCTGGTTTTGATAGGTACTCGGCAGGAAGTTGTTCAGCAGACAGTGTAGTGGGTTTCACTGTTACAATCAAGGTACCGAGTACTGAAGTGGCGTCAGGTTGGCAGCTGGACGCAAGTAGTTTTCTAGGGTGCTGCTTTCAGGACCAGGGGAGCTAGGAGGTAGATGGCTAGCTAGGGCCTGCAATGTCTCAGTAAAGGACTGGTCAAAGCTATCAGGAACATCTTCAGGGGTATTATCAATAGTAGCAGCAGGGATTGGGGTTGACGTTTGTCCTGGACGTAGTATATATGACATGCCACCTGACAAGGTATGGCATTACTGGGTTCAGAGAGACCAGTCCCCAGATTGGCTGTGTGGTGGCATCCCACACATGTGTTGTACTTTCCTGGCCAAGGGTGATGGCTGACTGCATACATGTGGCAGCTGTGACAATGACACATGACTCACATAAACCACGACTGGACCATAGAGGCGATTCACAGGTTACCTTTGCATATGACACCCTAGTAGTGTGATTGCCATGGTGAGTACCAACACATAGGGCCAATGGGGAACAACATACTGAAGGTGTGTATGTGTGGGTGGACTGCCACTGTTTCATAGCACTGACATATATGACTGCACACGTGGGTAAATGCCAGGTAAGACGTGTGCAATGTGTCACAGGCAACGTACATGCATACAGGGCAGACAGTGATGTTCTGTCATGCGTAAGGTTGACATACATATGGTACGCTATGCAGATGTCACTAGCAGTCTACAGAAGCACTGTAACTCTGCATTGCAGGTGTAAGCAGTGTTCCAGGGGACCCCATGCGAACATGCATGCAAACAAAGCTACAGTACACAGGGCTGGAAGTACTGCATTATACAACAAAGAAGGGGTAACAATAACAGTAAGTAACAATGCAAATATGTAGGCACTATCAACATGTACCCAGGAATACGCAGCACAGATGCCCATGGTAGAACCGATATTATGTCATACTTATTTGTGATCTGGACGACATTGGTACTGCACACATATCTAGATGCGCGAACATACACATGGCATAGTCGTTGTGGGCATCTTGACACCATTACTGTACATGTCCACCACTGCATATCACTACTTGCGTTAGCTTTCCCCCTGTGCTACCCATGTATGTGGCTATCTGTTGACAACCTTACCACCTGCATGCAATTATGTGCAGCTGTTATACATTGGTATGTACTATGGGTGCAGATAACAATTCAGGACATTCATACAGTTACTACAGCAGGCATGCTGGGGTACACACACAGTCATAGCAGCACACTGTACTGTTACCAACATGATACTACTAATACACGTCTATGTAGTCACCCTGTGCATCAGCAACGTGTTTACCTGTTCCCGCAATGATGTTGGAGATTGCAGGATGTGGCCCAGTGTCATCATATGCACAGGGTGTGGATTAGGTATGCCTGAGTCAGCCACTGATACCACCAATTGACATGTGTGTGTATGTGTGTTGGTGAAGGGCAGCAGTACAGGGTGGGGCAGTGTTGGTGCAGTGTGTGCGTGTATGTGGTTGCCCTAAGTGTTAACATTTCACATGTGTGTATGCACGCACACAGTTCCACCTCATGGCTGCCATATACTGGGGTTTGTGGACAGCCACAGACTGCACCTGGCAGGCCATACAGATCAGTGTCTGTGTGCACGGACACGGTACCTGTGCCTGGCAGGGGTGCTACGGACCATATCCAGTACAGAGCCGGACTGGGTACTGTCATCAGAAGCAGGGGTGTGTTGACTGGACACATGTCCCTGTTGGGACTGTCCAGAGCCACGTGCACGTGGTCTCCTGGGGCATTCTGATGACAGCACAGACCCAGCATTGCTGGGGCTGCTGCTGGCACTATGGGGGCATGCGCAAGCCTGTTGCCGTCCGTGCCGACTGCCAGCTGCTGCCGCTGCCGGCATACAGCCACGTCGACGCCGCAGACGCCCACCATTGCCCTGGCTCATGGACATCTGGTTGTGGAACTGCTGTATTATGTCCCCACAACGTCTGTCTATGACATCGGTGAAGTTACGGATAGCATCCGCAATGTCACGCATACTGTCTGTCATGGCTGTGCGACATGCTCTGAGCTCCCTCAGACCCTGTCTGGTGTACCTTTCCATACGTGACTGAGCCTGCATGACAGTCCGAAACATGGCTGAGGTTGACAGACCTCTTTGGGCATGTCGGCCAGAGGCAGTACGCCCACGGATGCTCCCACAAAAACCCGTGGGAAACTGTCTGTGTGGTACCATCGGAGGACCCTGCCCATGGCTGCTGTGTGGGGACGCATGTGCCACAGGTACCACATTACCCTGGTCTATGCCCGCTGTATCCTGTCCATCACCTAGGGACAATGGTGACAAAGGATGTACAGGCAGGATGACTGTGCGCAGTGATGGGGTTGACAGCTGTGTACTGTCAATTGGCTGACCAATGGCAGACCCTGACACACCTTCCTGTTCCATTACACATATATCATCATTACCAGTAGCCGTGGCACAGGATTCAGGTTCCCTGCTGCAGGTCACCAGAGCAGCCCCAGAACCTGTGGGATGAAGACAGGAAACACAGTTTACAGTCTCCAGACATTGTTACCAGTGATGCACTTATACACACATGCACACATGGACACATGCACACAGGCACACATGCACACAGGCACACATGCACACATGGACACATGCACACGTGGACACATGCAAACATGCACACGTGGAGACATGCACACATGGACACATGCACACATGCACACGTGTTCACATGCACACATGCACACATGCACACATGGTCACGTGTACACATGCACTCATGCACACATGCACACATGCACACGTGGACACAGGCACACATGCACACATGCACACGTGGACACAGGCACACATGCACAGATGCACACATGGACACAGGCACACCTGAACACATGCACACATGGGCACAGACACACCTGCACACATGCACACCCTGCAGTATACACACAGAGCACTACTGAGTTACACTACTGTTACTAGCATTATCAGGACTATTATAGGTTATGTTAAACACACTCACCAGCATGGATGGCCTGTCTCTCTGTAACCCTGGAGGGACCTGCAGAAATGATGAGATTAAAGTCAGTGGGCACATCTGTGCCATTGATATTGCATATGATACAGTGTACAGAACAGTCAGGTGTACATATGGCATATTACCTGCACGCTCCATGTTGTGCTGCTGTGTGGAACCAGCCTCCATCATAATGCAGGTGTACTGCTGTTGGTGTTCCGGGGCTGGAGCCACAACACTTAGGAGTAGCCCCTCCAGTCTGGTGAGGGGGGGATGTGTGGCCACCCCACCTCCTGTGGCGACCTGTTACCTGTGGATATCTGATGCATGCTGCCGGACACGTCGGATTAAATCACTGCAGTGATGTCGTACCTGCTCATATGTCCTGTTATGCGTGCCAATATCATTTACCCTACGGACAAGGTCTTGCCACAGTGCGGCCCTCTCCTGCTGATTCTGACTGGTGCGGGAAAACAGGATGTCATACTCCCACACCAGGCTCTGGTGGATCTCCTCATCTTCCGCCACAGAGTAGGTGGGGTTACGCTGTCGCGCAATCCCCATGGAAGAGAACACAGACAGGATATCAGCAGACCATGTCAGCAATATATGGCACACATACTATACATGATACTCATGTGTAGTGATATACTACTACTCCAATATGTTGCATGTGTGTGTGTCGTGGTGGATACACAGGTACATGGCCAGATATCAGTGCTCAGCCAACACCTGTGCAACAATACCTGCCACATTCCACACAACGTAGTAGCATGCCCCATCGGTCAGCACACACTGACAGGTGCAATGCACAACCTCACTCTGGGGGTTCATCCCAAGGTACTGTATGTGGGACACCGTCCACTACTGTGATGTGGACAGACATTACTCGGCCTGGATATACATATCCCACCACCACCACCAGCACAGTAGACTACTTTGATATGTATGTGGTTAGACAGTTATTCACTTGCTGGGACTGAGATGGTATCCATGCAGCACACTGGGCCAGTGGAAGCCACAAGCCACACTGCTGACCCCTTTGCAAATGCTTACCATGGACATGCCGTGGATTGCATGACACTTGCACGCACATGTCTAACCCAGACCCTATGCACAAAGGTTAGGCATCCTGTCCGGTGGACCCCAGACAGAGGCAGATTGTATAACAATAGCAGGAGGCTACTGCAGGACAGAGCACATTCACATTAAGGGTAGGCATCTGTGGTTAGCACTGGTACTACGCTACAGTCCGTCATAACAACGGCCACGGCCTACTCTGGGAGGGAAATGGGCACAAACACTATGGATGACCACAAGGCCTTCTTCAGTTATGTTACACATATGGCCACATGCCTCAGATATGCTCTGTGTTAATCCACACCTACTTAACATTCACCAAACACCGGCATGTTGGCAACAATCCTGCAGACATGTTCGGTGCACATATCCCCCCTCCTTCTCCCCCACCTTTGAGATATTTATTCCAGCTGGATGTAACCTCCCTATCATCGCACATGTCCAGGTGAGGGCCGCCCTCAGCAGAGGAGAACACACAGCATCACTGTGACCTCGTGGTCCCCCTGGATGTGTGCTACTGGCACTCTGAGAGGACATACCACCGCATGTAACACTGATAGTTTATCTTGGCTGTGCTACAGGATATGTACCTGGACAGTGGCATACAACAACAGTGGTCCCACAACACTAAGGGGGCACCTCGACTGACCCTGGGGATTACCACATCATATGCATAATGGGCTTGGTCTGCTACGCTATGGAATTATGCAGTATGGGATGCATATGCAGTGACATCAGGTACCTGCAGACACTTGTTCCCAGCCAGTGTGCCTTTGGGATGGGCTGATCCTGACGTTTGGGCCTGGCTGACATTTCAAAGCAGTCACTACAGCCATTGCTGGGCCAACGCACAGACACATGCTGCCAAGATCCTGGCCTATGACTGCTTGACATGTGATGTATGGTCATCCCCTTTTGGTGGAACTACGTACACACAACATATCACATGGACATACCTATGGATACAGACCTATGACACATTTGGAGGGTTCACAGTATGCACACTATTAACCTGCTACTTTGCATTACCTCTGTTTGTCTCAGCTGGTTGCGTTACCACAGCTTCTGCTTGCTGCTGCTACTGTCAGTGCTGACAGCTTCAGGTTACAGAGAGTCACAGTGTCTGGTTTTTTTTTTTGCTCTCTCTCTCTCTCACTTCTCGCTCTCCCTCTGTCTGCTTACAGACAATGCAATGAATGTATTGCATGTGGTGAGTGTTAGCACTGGATGCTTTTGTAGGTATCTGCATAGTCCATGTGATGGCCTCTGCACCAATTGTAAGCCAGCATTTGCTAATTGCATACAGCCAGTTGTGTACTGATTGCAGTTCTCACTGTGATTTCAGGTCAGTGCTATAAAAGGGTATGTGGGATAGGCGTTGCCCTTTCAGATTGTGAGGGCGGGGACCATGCTGGTATGCTGTGGACAGTGTTCTGTGACTGTAAAGGTTAGTATCTCTCTCATGCTTCAGGCTGTGTTGTATATTCACAATTCTCCATTCCTCTCTCATGTTCCCTGTAGCAAGTGTGTATGCACATTGACTCCTACAACTATATATAGATATATTTATATATATATATATATATATATGGTTCCCATTCAGAAGCCTGAAACATCATAAGCCTGAAAATCAAAATCCTGAAACCAAAAGCCTGAAAATTCAGAATCCTGAAAACTCAAAATCCTGAAAGCCCAAAATCCTGAAAGACCAAAATCCTGAAACTCAAAATCCTGAAAACACAAATAATGCTAATATGTCACTATAAAGACACTAATATCTACCAACTGACCCTGACCCTAACCCTAACCCTAAGGTCCGTCACTATCGCACACTCACCTGACCCAGCCCTAACCTAACTCACTTAAACCGCCCCTAACCCCAATATTTGTCACTATTGCATACATGCCTAACCTGCGCCCTAACCCTAACTCACTTAAACCACCCCTAACCCTAAAATAAAACCAACCGCACACTTACCTGACCCCAATGCATGATCTAACACCACAAGGCTAACAATAGCAAAGCCACAATGACATCAGTATGTCTATTTTGTGTTTTCAGGATTTTGAGTTTCAGGATTTTGGTCTTTCAGGATTTTGGGCTTTCAGGATTTTGAGTTTTCAGGATTCTGAATTTTCAGGCTTTTGGTTTCAGGATTTTGATTTTCAGGCTTATGATGTTTCAGGCTTCTGAATGGGAACCATATATATATATATGTACATATGCATACATATATCTATGTACTTTCACTGACCTTATTATCTACAGGCTGCCAACTAGCATGGCTGTTTCTTTTCACACACTACTATTATGGAAATCCAGTAGTTTTGACATTTATTTTCAATGACATGCTTTGTGTACTACACATCCTATATTCCCTTTACATTCATCCCTACTTTTACATGTTATATTTATTTTAGCAGAATGTTTTTGTATAAGAGTAATGGCTTAGTGGTAGGTTGTACAGACAAGTGTTTCCAAGGTCCTGGGTTCGGGAATGACAGTGGGAGTTTATTTTTCTTTTGAACTGAGTACAGGACCTGTCAATCACAGTGACTAAGGCACTTTTAAGCAGTTGTAACTGGGCTAGCACTGGTTTGCGCGGAGCTCACGCATTCGCACTGGCGGTTAGCTCCATGCACACCCGGTTACAACCGCTTAACGGTGCTTACTCTGGTGCACACCCGCGCTATTTTCTTTGAAAGAAAAGAAAATGGGGAGACAGGAAAGTGGTGAAAAAGGGGTCACAAAGAGGGTAAGACAGTAGGGAAACAAGCTTAGGATGTGCAGGAGGGATGTAGGTAAGGCCCATAGCTGCCCATTTCTTCATCAGCAACAGCTGTGCATATGTATGTAATTTAGTGTGACATTTGAAACCTTCCACCCCTGAAAGAGGTGTCAGGACAACAATAATACTTGTTGTACAGCCAATTGTAATTGATAGGTTCCATGTCCAGCGGACATGTGTGCGGAATGGGCAGCTATGTATGGGGCATAATTTTTTTGTGGGTACAGAGTGCCCTTTTTTTATTTTTAATTTTTTTTTCAGGTAAGAGTGGTATGTCAGGTGAAGGAAGTTGGTTCAGCTGGGGAGGTAGGTTGGGTAGGTAAACAGACAAGACAAACAAGACGCATACAGGGGCGGTGTATGACACGTGTGGGGGGGTTACACAATTGACAGGGATGGAGGTTTGGAAATCCAGAGCCCATGAGCCCACAGATGGCAACAGTGGAACTGATATCCCCACCCATAGGCAGTTGCCACTGTTCCTTCACTGCCCAGGATGGGGCTGTGCTGGGGGCTATGTAGGCGGGGCAACAGGCATGCCCGTCAGTTGCACCACCCATGCCTCGAGCTGGCGTAGGGGCTCAAGGACAGAGTCCCGAATCTCCCTACGCACCACAGTCCGGACGCTACGGAGGGTGAGTGGTGGATCTCCTCCGGCCACACTTGCAGAGGGGGGGCGAGCCCCATCCCCTGCAGCACTTCCACCCGCAGGTGGCACAGGGCCACCGGAGGAGGGTCCGGACTCGGCACTAGTGCCAGGTGCACTCGCCAGCTGAGGTGGGAGAGGTGGGTCCGCTAGAACCCGCCTTCCCTGTCGTCCTATGTTTTGCATTATGTCTTGACAGCTTGGGTTAGTGTCATATAATACCATTCACAATTAGTTGTAACAGCATGCATTAGTATTCCCATTAACCAAACACCCAGATATTCACACCATTGAACAGCGTGCATAACACATGCATAATTTGAACAGAAATACACAGTTCAACAACATGCAGGGTTAATTGATGGCAACAGGCCATCAGGTGTGGATGTGTGAACAGGGCAGATGCATCAACGGATATGCAAATATATATGACCCAACAGGACAAACGTCCAGGGGTGTTAATTGTGATTGCACATACCATTTTCACGTGGAATGGGTTATAGGTTCATAGGTTCATAGGTTCATACTAGGCTATCTGCCCTAGGGCATTTATAAGCCTAGCCAGAATGTGTTTGGCTTTCGCCACCCATTTTAAATTTATTTTGCTATGCCCTTTTTTGAGGTTAGTATACTGTGCCTTTGTCTAACAGTGACACAGAAGTGATACCCGGGGTAAACCTACGATCTCCCATCCACTCATCAAGATTCCTCTTGAAGAGAGTCAATGAGGGACTCTGCCTAACCTGGACTGGGATTTTATTCCAGAGTGAAGAAGGGAGCCTCTGGGTTATGAATCTGTCCCTCCAGCATGTCCTATTTATTTCAGTGCTGAGGTTCAAGTCTCTCGAGCGCGTAGCTTGATGGGATTTGGATTTTCTGAGGTGCAGCATGTCCATTAATTCCGGGTTGGACATGGCTTTATACGTCAGGCACAGATCGCCTCTGAACAGGCAGTATGCCACTGAGTAGAGCTGGAGTTTCTTTAACCGGGCAGCATATGGCATCTGTTTGAGCCCTTTGATCCTCTTGGTGAGGTACTTTTGTGGTCTTTCCAGTTGCTGCAGGTGTCTGGTAAGGTACATCCCAAAAGGGGCATTGTACTCAATTATGGGCCTGATGAGGGATGAGTAAAGAGGCACGATGACCTCCCCTGATCTAGATGTGAATCCCTTCATGATTAGGTGGGCTATATAAAATGTTTTTCTAACCACTTTGGCCACGTGGTTGTCAAATGAGAGATTACTATCAACTTGGGTCCCCAGGTCCCTAATTACTTCTTCTGTACTTAATGGATTTCCCCCTATGTGGTAATTTGTGGGCACTTTGTTTTTGCCAAAGGGGATGACTATACACTTTTTGGCATTTAGCTTGAGGCCATGGCTCTGGCACCAGTTGTCTGTTTCTATGAGGCCCTTTTGGAGGATGCTTGTGTCGGCTGGAGAGTCGATTATGGCACCCAGTTTGCAGTCATCTGCGAACTTGGTCAGCCACAGTCCTTCCATGTTGGCCTGTACCTCCGAGAAATATATACCGAACAAGAGAGGTCCCAGGACTGAGCCTTGTGGGACACCACTTGTAACTGGTTTGGAGTCTGACATGGCTCCAGCAATTCTAACCATGTGGGTTCTGTCCTTGAGCCAGTTTGCAATCCATCTAGTGACATAGGGTTTATATTTAAGCTGGTGAGCTTATCTATAATGCCCGAGTGGGGTATTGTATCGAAGGCTTTTGCGAGGTCCAGGTAGGCTGTGTGGACCACCTTCCCTCGTCAATGGCCTTGGTGACTGTTTCAAAGAAATCAACCAGGTTTAAGAGGCAGGATCTGCCCTTAACAAAGCCGAACTGGGTAGGATCCAGTGTTTGTAGGTCCCCAATATCTTTATTTATGAGGTCCATGATGATCCTTTCCATAGCTTTGCAGACCAAGCTAGTCAGGCTTATGGGGCGATAGTTTCCAGGATCCGTTGAGGCACCACCTTTATGGAGAGGGACCACTGTTGCTGTACGCCACTCTTTGGGCACATATCCTGTAGTAAGGCTGAGATTGAACAGTAGTTTTATGTTTGGGTTTAGCTCTTCTTTGAGTTCATGTAGGACACAGCCTGGGACACCATCTGGTCCCATTGATGCTGTGTTTTTTGCTTTGGAGAGGGCGGCTCTTACCTGAGCATCTGAGATGTCAGGGGGGCAGCACTCTGCTGGGATAGATATTTTCCCTTTTGGTGGGGAGAGGGGGGAGAAGTTTGCACTGAACCTGTCAGCTAGGATGTTGGCAATGTCTGTGGGTTCGGTGTATTTTTTGTCATTTTGGACTAATTCTGAGCATATATAGGAATTACCACCCAGGTTCCTAACATAATTAAAGAAAGCCTTGTGATTATCCTTAGTGTCCTGTGCAATTTTTCTCTCGAAGCTGGCCTTAGACAATTTTATGTGTGCCCGTAGTTTTTTGCTAATACTGATCAGTGATGCCTTCACTTTTTGGGATTTTGCTTTATCATTTAGTAGCTTCCTCCTTCAATTGTATAGTTTGTTTATGGCTGGGGTCCACCAGACAGGACGTCTGCCTTTGGAGGATTGGGTCTTGGTTTTGTTTGGGATCGCATGATCCATGCATTCCTGAAGGTGTTCATAGAATGCGTTTATAAAGGATTCTGCGGTCTGGGCCGTATTTTCCACAGGCCCGGGGGCTTTGAAGGATTCCACCTTAGTTTTGAGGAGTGCAAAATTTGCTTTAGAGAAGTTTTTCACTGTGGTTTTCTGGGCAGGGGGTGGGGTCGGGATGTGAATATCCAGTGAGATTAGTTTATGGTCTGATCTTACCAGTGAGGGATACACTTCTGGTCTGGAGCATAGAGTCCCCATGTTGGTGATGATCAGGTCCAGTATGTTTTCCCCTCTTGTGGGAGTGGTAACAAGTTGTTCCATAGCATTTGAGTTTATAAATTCTAGGAAACTTTGGGCTAGGGTGTTGGAGCTAGAGTAATGCTCCCAGTCTATGTTTGGGTAGTTGAAGTCGCCCAATATAACAGTGGAGAGACCTTCATATTTTCCAGTGTTCTCAGGAAGGCCAAGTGGGGTTCCTGGGTTTAGGAGGGTGGTCTGTAGCAGGCTATAAACTGGAAGGCAGTTTTACCCACTGTTAGTTGCACATGGATAGTCTCTGATGCTTCGTGCTTTGCCACCAACCTGGAGGTGTGGGTATCTTTGATGAATATCGATACTCCCCCTCCTTTTGTGGTTCAGTCCAAGTTTTGGGGCCGAAAAGCATGGTATGAGGTATAACCTGGTAGTGCTGGGGTGCTCTCGGGAGCCCTGAACCAGGTTTCTGTTACTGCACAGATATCGATGTTCTCCATGCTAAGGAGAGTTTCGAGTGCGTGCATCTTGAGGTTTAGACTTCTGGCGTTGAGTAGCATTACTCTTAGTTTCTTATTCCTTGTGTTACCTATGGAGGTGGGTTTGTCTTTTGAGCCTTGCCTAAAAAAGGCACTATGGGGGTAGCAAGAGCCTTTGCCAATATCCGAAAGCCCAGGGGTGACAGGTGCAAGCCATCCCTAGAGAAGCATCGTGGCTTGTCGAGCATATCATCCCACGCTGACAGGCATTGGATCCCCTTTGAATGACACCAGTACTTAAGCCAATTGTTGAAATTGATCATCTTGTCTTCATATTGTGGCATCATTCTTGGTGAGGGTAAGATGCTACTCAAGGTCAGGGTCATACCAGCCTGGGCTACATGCTCAGAGAGCTCCTTTATGTCTCTTTTCATGTAGTCCAGGGAGGTATGTCTCAGGTCATTCACACCAGCATGGACAATGACTGCGTCATATTTGTACTTGCCTTGGAGTGACCTGAGTGCTTGTGTTATGTGGCGGATCCTAGCACCCGACAGGCTGCTCACTGTGACCCTCTCCTTGTTCAGCCTGGTGAGCGGGACGTCAGTGTGCCTGACGATAGAGTCACCTATTACAAGTGTATCAGGTGTGTTGTTTAGTCTTAAGGGCTGTGACTGTTTGGCACACTGGCTTTGTGAGATATGTGTTGCACGTGTTTTGTTTTGGGGTAGCGGCTGCTTGGGTGTCTGCTTTGGAGGTCTCTGCTGCTTCGGCAGATCTTTATTTAGAGCCTCCGAGTATGTTTTTGTGTGATTATGTGTTTGGTTTGCTGTCGTGGTAGGTCTATGTGAGACTGGAATTGTAGTGAGTGTGGTTTCCTTCTCCTCCTGACTGGTTATGCCAATACTGAGTTGAGAGAGCTTGGCCTCCAGTTTGGCTATATGATTGCATCTCTCACATGTGTTGGAATTTGTTGGGAGGAGGAGAGGGTTGTCTGTGTACATGAGGCAGTTGTAACATTGCCTCAAAATTCCCAGATTCACCAGCTGGACCGGAGAGGAGATTGACAACTGACCTTTGGACATGCTAGAATAATATTGGGAATTCCTTAATAATTGAAAACCAGGGCCAGTGGGGAGTGAGGGTGTAGTGCTTTTAATTTTTAGTGCTGACTTATATAATTGCTTTAGTGAGCAAGTGCCAGGTAACTTAAGTGCAATGTGTTACAGGTAACTTAAATGCAAAAACGACAAACAGTAACTTTCTTTCAAGTGAAACAAGGAAATAAGTACAGTAAGCAATGCAGATATCACTTATATGTGGTTATAGGGTGGGGTAAAGAAAGTAATATTAACACCTTCGAATAACAATACATATGCTGTACATTTCTAATAGCTACAGTTATATACACACTACTGTTCTAACTACAGTTTCCTATATGATGACTATTTCACCTTGCTGATAGGACTGTTACTGCAACATCAATATACATTTTAGTGTTCTTCATACACATTCATATCTAGCTTTGTTCAGCTACATCATCTTGCTACTTTTGCTTTATATAGCTGTAGACAAGTGTGGATGTTTGGTATATCAGACAATCATCCTATCTGCGTATTTCAGACTGAGAGCAACATATCCAGATTTTGGGATACACATTCCACATGCAGCAACACTTTGAACATATTTCGCTGTTTGGTTTTGAATCTCACATGCAATTCTTTCTGTCTTGACTGCAGTATACTTTATTCAGGGGTTATTACTACTGTATTGCTGGATTCATGACACTTTCTCACACTCTCTCACTTGCTTTCATTTTACTATTCAGGATGGTACTTCTTGGCTTTATTGACATGTTTTAACAGTAGTTATTACAATCCTTTCCAGCAGTCTCACTTCTGTCATGTTTCAGTATTTCCACAGGGATATATTTCACACATGTGATTTCATCATCTTCTGCAACTATACTTTTCAGCCTGCTGCAGGTTGTGTACTATTTTCTTACAGGCAGGGCATTTTTATTTCAGAATATATGTCGGACAGTTTCATGTTTAGGTTACACTTACAGGCTGGAAACTCTTGTAATCAAGCAATACTTGCATACACTTTCACACTGTTACTTGCAGATTTTATTCCTTACTGACTACACTGCACTCTTTTGCTGACTGTCATACTTTTATATTTCTTTACAGTTACTGGTAGTGGATTACTGACCTGCCTGGTGGCGCAACCGCACCAGCCTATCGCCATAGGCTCTGCGGTTCACAGAACGGACACCTGCAGCTGTAATATAAATGAAGTAATATTGGAATACACATCTCCATAATATCAGCTAGTTTAATTTTTTACATACATAATTAAATGTTACTTACTCAGTAGTGGGGCAATGGGTGTTTGCCGGGCCTCCTGGATCCAAAGGTTCAGTTGGTCCTGCTTGCGTCTCTTCAGGTCCGCATGGTGGTGACAGACCTGCTCACCAGTCCTTGGAATCCCTGTGTCACTGGTGAGATCATGAGCCAACCGGTCCCACGCCTCAGCCCTGTATGCTCCCCAGAGGACCTGGCCCTGCATGAGTTGGGCCTCATGATTGTGGACTAGGAGCCAGGCCATGTACCTGGACTCCTCAACACCCCACCTCTGTGCTCGAAAGCGACTACCCTCTCCTACTCCTGACATTCTGCCTGCAGGTCTGTTCTACAATCGTTTATGCTGTGTATTCCCGCCTATGGGGCTTATATAGTCTGTTTTTCCCGCACATATCTGTGATTGGACATTTTGGAATTGTATCAACTTCAGTAAACCTGCATTGTCATGCTGTAGTTTGTATTCATGCCTATATATTCACTATTATTGCATTTCTAGGTACTGCTGTCATGGCTTAGTGGTTCTGTACCTTGACTATGGTGTATAGTATCCTGGGTTCGAACCTGGCCACTGCTTTTTATTTTTCATGACTGTCTAGACATGCTGAGGGGTGTGTCTGTGTAAATGCAGTTTTGATACGGCTTGCTCAACGTTGCCCGCCGGTTAGCTTGTTTGCGTGGTGCGCAGCTCCGCGCAAACGGGGTAAGCTGGTTTAAGCCTCATTTGGCTATCGGCACGCATATTACGCTCAGCTCAGTTAGGGGCACATAGATTTAGCGTGTTAAACCACTGCTCAGCTACGGGCGCTCATTTTGCACCAGTTAAACCACTGCTTATCTACGGGCAGATACACTCACCCTGTTAAACTGTAGCTCATCTATGGCCACATCTGACATTTTTTATTCTTTTGTTACCTCACATTTCTTCAATATGAATGGGCAATTTCATTACATTTTACATAAGTTGTGGTTTTATGTCTACATATTTGTCAGGGACTTGTTTCCTCCTTATTTTGCCAAAAAAAAAAAATGGTGTTGTGGGGGCTCGAGCCATGAATGCCTGCTCTGCAGCCAGCATCTCTACCGCTACGCTATTGCTTCCTGGTTTATTTTGCATATTTAGTTTTTATGTGCTTTCCCACTGACTGCTAACTGTAGCTGCGCTACAGGCACGCCCGCGCAAATGAGCGCACTCACGGTTAAACATCTTTACAATTTAAAAAAAAATTATAACATGTTCATTTATATTTATTTTATGTTCATAGTCTGTGGGGGCATGTGTTGTGTTCTGTTTATTCACATTTCCGTGGACTCTGTCGTGGGTGTTTCCTTTGGGTACTTTTCCTCTTCTGGGGGCGTGTCCGCTTACAGGGCTCGGCCTACGGACATGCCCCCCACTGTCTTACACGGACCGTGTTGGCCTTCAGTGTGATTCAGCATGCTCTCATGAATATGCAGAGCATGCTGACATCACTCCGTTTAACTGCAGCCTCCGTGTAAGAGTTATAACTCTTACACGGAGGCTTCATGAATCCTGCCCAAATTAAAGGTCACAATAAAATAGATGGATGGAATAAACATGATAACTTATGATGTTTATTTACTGAACAATTTAGAAGAGGTAAGCAGAATGAATATGTAAGAAGTGAGGCAAATACTGTAGAAAAGTTGTACATACAATACTATGGTGACAATTATATTTTGAGATACTAACAGTATTTAAATGGCTATACATCCCTCAAAGATTATATTAGACAGTAAGAAAATATTTAGCACAGTATTTTAGATGGAAAAATAGTGTAACAACATAAGGAAATGTTGTAAACTCTAAAGTTTCTTGAAAATTGTTAATGGA
>NC_056725.1:308980026-309107526 GCF_019279795.1 Protopterus annectens | reverse complement strand
CCTGAGGGAGGGGTGAGGACAGCTAAGTATGTAAGGTGCTACTGTAATATTATTCCCTACTAGCATGGGTGATTCTTTTTTCACAGTAATGTCATGCAATTCCACAACACCTACTGGTTAAGGTACACAGAACAAGATTTGTGTTATGCCATTCCTATTTTCCCTTTGCATTCACTCATGGTAATGCATGATATATTGCTTTCAGCACTGAGTTATTGTATATCTGCTGTGGTGTAGTGGTACTTCATGCAGATGGGTGAATCCAAGGTCCTGTGTTCGAGACTGACAAGGTATTATTTTATTTTGCTGCTGATCGGTACAAGAGCCTTGTCATACAGAGTGACTAAGGCACTGTTAAGCAGTTGTAAGCGGGTTTGCGTGGGTTTGCACAATGCTTAGCTAAGCACACACAAGCTCACACTCACGCACCCCCACTTACTACTGCTTAAAAGTGCTTACTCCTGCTAACCCCCACACTAATTTCTTTTAAAGAAAAGAAAATGGGGAGATAGGAAAGTGGTGAAAAAGGGGGCACAAAGAGGGAAAGACAGTAGGGAAACCAGCTCGGGATGTGCAGGATGGGTGTAGGGAAGGTCCATAGCTGTCCATTTCTTTACCAGCAACGGTTCTGCATATGTTTGGAATTTGGTGTGAAATTTGAAACCTTCCACCCCTGAGAGAGGGGTGAGGACAACAAAATATGTTGTACTGCCAATTAGAGTTATCAGTTTACATGTCCAGTGGACATGTAAAAGTAATTGGGCAGCTATGTATGGGGCGAAGTTATTTCTGGGTACAGATTGCCCTTTTTTTTTTTTTTTTTTCAGGTGAGAGTGGAATGTGAGGTAGAGGAAGTATGTATATTTGGGGAGGTAGGTTGGGGAGGTAAACAGACAAGACAAACAAGACGCATACAGGGGCGGAGAGTTTGACACATGGGGTGGGTGAATGCAACTGACAGGGAAGGATGTTTGGAAATCGCAAGTCCATGAGCCCACAGATGGCAACAGTGGAACTGAGATCCCCACCCATGGGCAGTCACCACTGCACCTTCACAGCCCTGAGGATGGCTGTACTGGGGTCTGAGTAGGACAGGCAGGCAGGCTCACCCGTGAGATGCACCACTCGCTCGAAGCTGGCGTAGGGGATCAGCGACTGAACGCTTGATCTCCCTATGCACCACAGTGCAGACCCTAGCAAGGGTAACAGGTGGCCCTCCCTCCGCCCACGCATTGCATGGCAGTGACGAGCCCCATCCCCTGCAGCGCTTCCACTCAAAGGTGACACAGGACCAATGTAGGAGGGGAGCCCGGGATGGGCACTAGAGCTACTGGTGCCAGGTGCACTCGCCAACTGAGGAAGGACAGGAGAGTCCTCTGGGACCAACCTTCCCATATGTTCTGTGTTTAGGTTTATTCAATTACAACATAAAAACAGCATTCCAGATTAGTTGTAACAGCAAGCAGTAATATTCCCATTAACCCAAAATACCAAGGTTCCAACAGTTGAACAGCAAGCATAACACATGCATATATTGAACAACAGTGGATATTCCAACAGCATGCAAGGATGTATGATAGCAACAGGCCACCATGAACGTAGTGTTTGAAAAGGGAACATGCATCAACATCAATGCAAATATTTATAAAACAATAGGACGTATGTCCCAACAAATATTTAAGTTTACACATACCCATTGAGGTGTGGAATTGCATGGTTTATGCACATACGGTAGGGTGTAGAGAAAACATTGGTTAACATCTTATAATGACCTTTTAGTCTACATTACATTCCCAGTGACTGCAAGTGTATCTCCCCTACCTGTATTATTACACTTCCCACCATACATTAGGTTGTGTCATGGGTTTTGCTAGTTCAATATATGCCTGTCCTATATCTGACATTAACTGTCCAGGCTGCTGATCTTACTGCTACATATTTCCTGTTTGCATTTATATTTCTTTATCTACATATCTGGGATGTTTTCACATGACATTTTCACTTTGATTTGTACAGAACCCTGCATTCCTTGATACACACTGACATTTCTGAATAATTACATGCTACACATGTTCCAGGTTTACGATTCATGCCAGCCAGTAAATGACTATTTTGGACTGTATATATGTTTCACAGCTATTAGCACTTCCATCACCCACTTTATATGGGACTGCATAAATCTGGGTTGCCAGCACATTTTCAAACAGTACTGTTTGTATAATGCAAGGATACAACAACATTTCAGACTCTGTGATACAGACACACTCTGGGTTTTACACCTTTATTAATGACATTGCACACTTTTCCACAGGCTCACTCCTTTATTTGATTTAATGTTGTTTATGGCAGTCATGTTCAAGACATAGTATACCTTTATTAATAGGTTAGAACAATCTTTTTTTCAGGCTCACTCTTATGTTATATGAAAGTGCCTGCAGAGATATTATTCCAAACATATGTTACCTTTCTTAATGGGTTACTACACTCTTTTTCTGACTCTCTGACATTTTTATCTGGCAGTACATGCAGAGGACTTATTCAGGCAATTTTATGGCTGTTTTATTGGACTACAACACATTATTTCATGCTTCCAAATAATATTTTATATAACAATACATGCAGAATAATCACTAACCTGCCTGGTGGCACAACCTTAGCAGCCTATCAGCATAGGCTTGCTGATTCATAACATGGTCACCTGCAGCTGTGAAGTAAATGAAGGGATATTGAAACATACCTATCCATTATACATACTCCATTATCCATTCTTACATACTGCATTCCATGGCTACTTACTTGGTTGTGGAGCATCCTGCATCCCACGGGCCTCCTGTATCCACTGGTTCAGGCGGTTCTGCTTTCGCCCTTCAGGTCTGCATGGTGGTGGCGGACCTGCTCACCAGTCCGGGGAACGCCTGTGGCACTGGTGAGGTTACGAGCTAATCGGTTCCACGCCTCTCCCTTGTACTCTGTCCCTTGGAACTGGCCCTGCAGTAGTCTAGACTCGTGACGGTGGATAAGGAGCCAAACCATATATTTTGACTCCTCGATGCCCCAACGTTGCGCTCAGAAGCGTGATCCCTCTCCTACACCTGCCATTCTGACTGCAAATGTGTGCCACAATCAGTTATGGCGAGTATTTCTGCCTATGGGGCTTAAATATGCCACATTTCCCACACTTTTTTCTGATTGGCCATTTTGTAAAATTCTCGGCTGACTGCAGACCTGCTTAGTAATGGTTAAACTAACATTCGTAAGTATATGCATGTTAATAGTGGCTGCTTCCCCTATGTTGTCATGGCTTAGTGGTTCTGTACTTTGATTATGATGCACAGGGTGCTAGGTTCGAACCTTGTCATTGTTTTATTTTAATACTGTCTAGACAGGCTAGGGGGTGTGGCTGTGTTTAAGCAACTTAGCTCTACGTTGCTCCCCGGTGCCCTACGGTGCCCTGGTTGGCACGCACATCCATGTAAACACATTGCACTGGGTAAAGCGCTATTAAACCATGGGCAACTCTGTTTAGCTGGGTAAAGTGCTATTAAACTATGGGCACCTCTGTTTAGCTGGGTAAAGCACAATTAAACTATGTGCACCTGTGTTTAGCTGGGTAAAGTGCTATTAAAATATGGGCACCTGTGTTTAGCTGGGTAAAGCGCTATTAAACTATGGGCACCTCTGTTTAGCTGGGTAAAGCGCTGCTTCAGAGCAGGCTATTATATATCTGGATCCTTTGAAAATATATATTTTGTTCACTGATACATTAGCCATTTCACTGCTTTTAATAATATTTTAATAATATATGTCTGGTATTATTTCAAATACTGTTTTAAACAAAAATATGAAGGGGAGTGGTGGAATCGAACCGTGAATGCCTCCTCTTTGTGCATACGCCCACCATTATGCTATTGCAATTTGAATTTATTTGCATAAGTAGTTCTTGTATGCTCTTCAATGTCACAGTTGCTAACTCCTCATACTTAAAGCAATCTAAGCATATATCCTTTCATTTCAATGTCACTACAGTCTGTAGAACCGACTGTCAAAATGTAAGACGTCGATCATCTGCAAGGCATTGACTTTCCCAAAAAAAATAATTCTTTATTTGTCACGCCAAGTCCGCAACTGAAACCAGTGGTGTTGGGTAAGTACTTCATTTGGATTAAGCCGGATTTCACTCATTAAGCTGCCACATTATCTTTTTACCAATTGGTAGTACATTTATGACAGTTCATTTTTGTAATTTTATGTTCCAACATAAAGGCCTCTATGGATGCCGTCGAGGGATTGGTCCTTCAAATTGTTATTAAAAACCGCGTCCAGAATTTTTCCCTCATGGTCGGGAAATAAAGGGCGAACTCAACTTAAAAGCCTCTGCTGGGATGAGCCCGTTGGCGATTTTTCGAGCTGCTCGTCCCCTGCTTCAGAAGTTCCTCTCAGTGAAGATCCAGATTCACCTTTTACTCGGTCTCCGTTACTAGCGTGTGGAATACTAATCGTGTTTTGACTGGTCGAATATGTATGGAATCATTACGCTGACGTCATGCCATCCATTCAACTGTGGGAGGCCTTTTTCGTTGGTGTATTCTGATTGACCTTCACGTCTAACCCGAGTGTTTTCAGGTGAATCTTGCAGACCGTGAATTAAATATTATTAGTCTAGGTGACATCTCTGAATTACAAAATTTCAGACAGCGGGGTCTTTTTGAGCCTGCCATGTAAACCTGCATCACTCGTATATTGGAGCATAAATTTTTAAGCAAAATTGATCGCCACATCATTTGCCCGCAGCTCTGGGGATCAAATGGACAGTCTTGTAAGGGATCTCAAGCGAGCACTCCTCGTGGAAGCCTGCCCTTTTGTTATGATTGAGCCCTTCGTTTTAGAGGAAAGCAATCTCAGTTAGACTAAAATGAAAACCCCTGCGTTGATTTGCCTTTCTGAAAACAACTTTTTTCTTGCAGATGCTTTTCGCACCCTCTTATTTGTGTCCCTATGACATTTTCTTTGCCGTTGATACTAAGCATCACAAAAGCTACTGCACATACCTTAATGTAAACTTTAACAGGGATTTTATCCTAATTACATTCTTTGGGCTTTTTGTTCTGTCGGCTGCAACAATCCACAGGCTCCAACCTAGGGGTCTAACAACATCTAGCTTTTTAAGGACTGCTGTGTTTTTCGAAAAAAGTTAGACTTCCAAGTTAACATGTAAAACCTCCGTTAATGGCCATCAGCAGCCAATGACGCGTTTAAAGGTTAGCCTAAAAAAGACTTAGATTAATTTATCCAGTATGCTTTCATGCTGTAAACCCAAACGAGTGGTATGTGGTAAATGGTGAGGAATTGTATAGTTCCCCTTACAGCTTAAAATCATAACCATTTACTTCTTGAAGTTGCCTATGGTACATTTTTGATGGGATCATTAAACAGTTATTTTGCTCTTCTCCCCTCTTAAGCACAACCCCATCGATTTGTTGTTGCCAGAGTGCTCCATACAGATAATATACCAACAGCTGACCCCTTTTTACAGTATGCAAGCATGATACTTCGCATATGATATTGGGACATTCATTGGCTTATGCAAAAGGTCTAATGGCGAAATCTCAGTTCCCAAACACACTATTTGAGGGTTTCGCCACCTTCTTGATCTCTGCATATGCGCGTGGTACAGGTAGAATCTGTACGTTGGCCATGCTGTTTTGGTTTTGAACTTCTAAACTACAAACAGTGATATGTTGCAATGCACCATCGGTGCTTTCACTTATTCAGATACCAAAGCTGGCACATTAGGTACAACCCCTCGGTATACCTCAAGCTTAAATATAGGGTGAGAATTCCCTAAAATCTTTGCTTGTACCCTAAAAGGGACGCTATTAAATGATAAACTTTATGGGGTCAAGGCGTTGGACAGGTTCTGGCCTTTCTGTTATCAGATTCTAAAATACCTTCCTGAGCGAGGAATTCCGGCTGACCCTTTTCCGAGGTAGAAAATCTACCATTTTATTCCAATGATAGGGGCGCCTGAAGTGAGACATTTGGGTTCCTTACTGTGCTAGACCCACAAAATCCTCTTTCAGTTTCTGAGCTTTGTCCAACTTGCTGTTCATCGGTTAGTTAGTCTTCCAAGATCTTAATATATACTTCATAAATCTTCAGTACATCAGCTGCAAACCAGGAACCCTTTCTGAGGAGGTAAATACATGAATGAGGAAGCACCTGGGGATGGTCAAATATTATACAGAACTATGCTCTATAAGATCCCAATAACAACCTGAAGTGCCTATTAGGGATCCTTATGGCTAGCATACTGAAAATTCCCTCAGAAACACATCTCTTGGGAGGTGGGTACCCATGATTAAACCTGGACAGATATGGATTATATGAAAAATTCAAGGGGTTAGTAATTCCACCTATGGGGAACTATACAGAATGGCATTTTAAAACCTCTATGGGTTTACAGTGACCTGGGGGGAACTGCCTATTGGAGCAGCAGTTGAAAGAATAAAGTCCACCCCAGCAATGGAATCAGTTTGAGATAAAGGCTCATCCCAGCGTGCGAGGAGCTATCTCAGTGACACAGTTGATCTCCTTTGATCATGACCAATTCTCTTATTGAAGATGTTAAACTCGGCCTGCACAGGTTGTTAACCCCGTAATCTTGTCCCCAATAGCCCCAACCAGGGTTAAGGGGAATCCTTATCATAATAGAATTATTCCCTGGCTGACTGTATGTCTCTAGAAAATCTCCAGTATGTGACATATGCTGATTTCTTCCACCTGGGGAGAATGATGTAAGATTGGTCATCAGGCCCTTTCTCCGATTATCATCCGCTACCATCGGGTTACAGTAAAAAGTGTGAGCCCCCGCACACTTAGACACTTCTGCAAGGCCCTATACTGGGATTGTCATCTTGGAGGTACAGAAATGGGGACTGGGTATTAGGCTCTCTATTCCAGGGAGACTTTTCTTGTGGCAAGTCCAGGAATCTAGTCCCCACAGCCTTGCTAGATCTGGAAGTTCGATTGATTTAGGGATTGAAAAGGTGCTTGTAGATTCCATTCTCAACCAATGTGTATTGTTAGCTGCTAAACCACAGGGAAAATACTCCACCTAATGGACTCCCAGTTGGGAAGGTATCAACCATACTTGCCTTCCATTGCATAGGAATGTTGAAAAGAACACGAACCCACTGGTGCATCAAAAAGGCTTCCGGGTGGGATAGCACAAGAACAAAGCTCCCAAATGCCTTCATCATCCAATAGTGGTACATACTTAGCCCCACAATGGGACTTTGACGCTTTAAAAATGTGTATGCAATACATCCAGGTGTTAGGCAAGGAACACCTTCTATCATTACATGGTCAGATGAATTTTCTCTGATCCCAACTTTGCAGCCCGGAATTAAGCCTGGAAAAAAATTGTGTCCTTAGATTGAACAAAAGGAAGGTAGTATACTCCCTCTTCAAGAGGATGTTAGGATCAACTTCCTTCGGCTACTGGTGTAGCAAAATGTCCCTATCCGCAATTAGAATTTAGTTGGTAGTTGGCTAGCAACCTTTTACGGGAATTCTGGATTTCTTCCTTTGAGTTTCACCTTGCATCAACTGGACATCTAGGAATGCAAAAAAGCTGCAATAATTAGTGCAGGCCCCTAATTCACTAGCAGTCTGCAAATGTGGGGTGGGCAAGTTAAGATGATTTGATGTCCTTCCGGACCCCTTAGCTAGTTAAATTTAAAGGGGTTCCTAAATCAATGGGGTTGTTAGAAGTCGAGCAAATCAAATGCACCCTGGCCTAAAATTAAAAGTCCAGAGCCTTCAACTTGGAGACTTACCTGCTAGTCATAAAAATACCTTTGGGAAGTACATTATGCAACCAGAAACCCCATTTTTAGTACAAGGTACTCTGACAATCCCAGCACTGCCCCTTGGCAGGGACATATTTGAAAATCTGTTTCCATTACACAGTAATTGGAGTGGAACATCTAGTGAGGACAAACTCGTGGATCCTTTCAGGCAGCTATTAAACCTGCCGTTTTTGGGACATGCCATAGCTTTCCCCACAAAGTAAGCATCCGAGTCCCCATAAGTGAACAAACGCTGTACCAGAGCATGCTCCAAAGTAATTTAGGGGCCAACTGTATCCAGGGAGCCTACTCCCATAAGTGCAAGTGGGTAATTTGTTATCTGTAATTTCAGTCCCATTAGATAAATCAGAAGGTAAGCCTCTATTATGCTCCTAGATAATTCAGAATACAGCTCCCGCCTAGCATCATTTGGTTGCCCCTAAACTAGGATTTTAGACCATCCAACTTATGTTGAGATCCCGGGCTTACTTTACACATGGGCTCTTATAATAATGAATTCATCCACCCTACCAGGTCATTATAAAAATCTAGAAATCACCGTGGTAAATACAGCCCTCTTTTTCGTAAACCCCACAGGATTTCCCCTCACTCTTATTGATGTGTGAATTAATAGAATAAATTGACATCTTGGGTACCCATTTTATTAATGCAGAGATTGACAGCTAGATCAAACGCCTAAAAAGGTTTGAACTTACCTCAAGACTAAAATTTGATCAAGCACCAATAAGTCTAGAAAATTGGGCCAAATTTTAAGTTCAGGACTGTATAGTCCGTAAGTACCTCTCCAGCAACCATTTAATGTCACGGTTGTCACCAGGGGCTTGGTTGGCAGATGGCGGGTTGGAGTGCCCAAGGGCTAGTCCGACCCTCTAACCCCATATTAGTTTTTGCGATCTATCTATAACTTATGAACGCGAGATCATTATCAATGAGCATATTCCTAAAACAAAGGTTCACCTCGAGATTATTGCCATTAATCTTGGATTCTTCATTGGTACCTTTTCCTAGGAGTAACAGCAACAACAGATGGTGGTAGGGACCCCACTTGACTCTACCTTTCATTGGCAAAGATCCAACATAGCTAAAGACTCTCCTGCTGAGACTGCAAATGCAGATCCTAGATAGTGAGCAATCGGGATTCTTTTATGTAAAACCCAGGTTTACGATGGTGTCTGCCACTATCAGGGGAAGCACACAGATCCCTTATGAATCTGTGGCATAGCATAGTAAATAGTAAGGACTGTTAAGAGATAGTCTTTCAGAGGAGCCGCCTACCCCCAATTGAACTATAATGAGGATCCCTCACCTTATTGATCAAAATAACAAGCTAGCAGTTGGTTAAGCGGATATTCAGGCTGGGCTTTGTAACATGGACAATACCCCAGTTCCTTCTTGTCAGTCCTAACCTCCTAACAAATCAGGCTACAAGGGCTGAATCTCTTTGCACAGAAGCATATTTGGCCAAAACTGCGCTAGTTTGGTCTGCCCCTCGATGACATCTTTTGAAGGCGAGCTGGCACTTGAAGGTCATCTGCAGAAGTAGTCCTGCAAAATGGGATACATCCCTGGCAGTTTTGCAAGGAATTAGACATACTTTGAAAGTTCTGTGTACTTAATGTCTTTGCTGGCACTATTTGTTAAAATATGCAAGCTGAAAAAATAATTGCCATAACACAGCTTGCTTTACTGAATGGCGTACGCATCCATGTATATAACAATGTGTTAACCATCAAGCGACGAGCTGGAAACTGGTAAGCAGTTGAATTTGTTGAGTGAATAATCAACACATTTTAAAATTCACCTATGTTCTCTAAATATTGTCATTGATTATTTATTGAAACAACTGCTGAGTAATGTTTTTTTTTCTATATATAGGAAGCAATTTATTGTAATGCCTTCCTGCATTATTCAAGTAACCAGGCCAAACAAAAAGATCTATTGTCAAAGGACAATAGTTGAGGTATTTATAGTACACTTGAAAATTTATCTGAGTGTTTTACTTAAAGAACTGTTCATAAATAGAACTCATTTATTTATAGATGAGTTAACATGGCCCATGAGGAATTGCTTTACAGCCTTTGTTAAAATGTAAATACCAAACCCCACCTTGTAATTAGTGAATTTAGCACCTAGAAAGGGTTAGAACAGAATATTATTGGTGCTACAATGAAAACCATTTTAAGACAAGTCTGTTTTAATATAACAGACATATTCCAAGGAACATCATAAAGAAAATTGGTACTTTATTTTTTATAATCCCTGTACTTTTTCAAAAGTTGGGACCTCAAATCTTGTAGTGTTTGAGGTAAAACTTAAAAGAATTATTACAGAGAGGGTCATCTACATTTAATAGACAAACATATTGGTACTGTAATAGATGTAATTATTTGAAAGTTGGTAACTCATTTATTATTAGAGTGAAATATACCATCTCTTCAAGAATTAATTGTACTACATCTGTGGTTTATATTGCTTTTGTGTCTATGCTTTCATAGGAAGACCGATCAGCTCAGTGTGAATATACCAACATCTTTAAAGGAGAAACAACGGGGACAATGCTTTGTCCACATGTTATGTATAATACTGGACTGTTTCCAGTTTATGTGGATAACATTTTAACTGGAGCAAGCACTCAAGCTTTGTATTTGAAATGAGAATTAATGGCAGATTATTAGATGCCTTTACCTACCCTATTAAATGAATCTGTAATATTTCAGTGATCCTTAAATATAAAATTATATGAGATAATTTAAGGA
This sequence comes from Protopterus annectens, assembly GCF_019279795.1. Lineage (NCBI taxonomy): Eukaryota > Metazoa > Chordata > Ceratodontiformes > Protopteridae > Protopterus > Protopterus annectens. The sequence continues at coordinate 309,096,899 of NC_056725.1, read as the reverse complement.
TATTCATACACATACATATTAAAAAATAATAGACTTAGTGTGATTTATACATTTGGTATTATATATATTTAATATAGGTCAGATTAAATGAAATTTTTAAATTAAACATATATATATATACTTTATATTTATAATTTTATATTTTAAATATATATATACACTAGTAATATTGATTTAATGTATTATAAAGATTATAAATGTGTTATGAACAGATCTAAATTCATGAAGTGACACTATAAAATATGCACTTATATTTCCTTTTGGTTTGTTGTTTTAATAACAAAAGGAAATGACATCATATTTATTGGATAAAATGAACTGTCTAATTAAAATTTATTCAAAGCTTCTAACTGTAAAAACTGATTCAAAATAAGAAGTTATTTTTACTTGTCCTGCTTGGTTCCATGTATCTTGTGTTTGTGGATTCTGTTTTTCTTAATAGTTGCTAACTGTGGTTAATGGCACACCACAAACAAGTCAAGCTATATTTTGGATTTAAAAAATATAATATTTTTACTTTTATAACTGTGATGGGGTTTACAGTGTCAGGGAGTGTGGTGTTGGTGCAAGTACATTTGAGTAACTTCGCTTTTGTGTTGACATTATGCTTTTAAAACCAGGCGTGGACTTTTAGACTTTCGGCAGTGGACACGTGCTCCTACTCAGTCCATGTAAGAGTTACGGATGAGTCAGCGCCCTCATGAATATTCATATGCACGCTGATGTCAATTTCAACTGTAGCTCCAAGTAAGACTTTTAAGTCTTACATGAGGATTAGTAACAAAGTGTTTTCGTGCCAATTTGTGTTATCACATTTTAGGGCTAGTGCTCAAACCCACACAATCATACCAACTGCATTTTTCAATATATGTAACAATGCCAAAGAGGGAAACAGTTTCAAAAAAAGTAATCTAATTTGTTTATGGGTTTGATGTTGCTGTATCTGTTAGATGACTTCATTTCAGACAAATGGGGTATAAATTATGACTTGGCACATTTTGTGTGCATTATATACACTGATAAAATAATTTGTACAATGTGAGATTCAAACCTATGTAAAATAGAAAACATATTTCTAGATGCTTTTTCTTCCCACACAGAAGAAGCGGGTAGACATGCTCATTTGTATAGACACAAAGAAGAGTATTTAACCATGTATGTGTATGAATATCATGAAGTTAAGGAAGTCCATCCCAGGGCAGAAAAGACACTTTTAATTACAGAAAATTTAATTGTCAGTATACTCAGTCACCCATGATTCATATGATATCCACTGCCATATAATTATAGTAATTAATTGTCTGTATGTGTTTTTTGTTTTTAAAAATTGAATGGAACATCCATGCAACCATGAACACAACACATACCCAATGTGTGTCAAGTGACCTATACACCCACTAGCATTCCAGGACATATATGTGACACTTTGGATGGTGACTGCTGTGCATATTGTGTATACTGGCATATGTAAGCACACACACAACATGCTATGCATATTGTGTATAGGTGCATATGTTTGCACACACACGACATTGAGGTGCAAAGCAATGACTGCTATGACTAGTACTGTGGTCACCGTAACTGGATATGGTATAGTACCCTGTGCCATCATCACCATGCATCCTGTGGTCAGTCACACCTACTGATGTGTGCAAGACCACTGCCTAGCATGCTATACCTGAACGCAGTGCCGTGGCTACTTTTGCAATTACACAGACACCTTGTACATGGGTGTGTGAGGTGCCTAATAGGGAGCATTGCCTAACATGACTATGTTATGTGTTGCAGAGTGTTGCATAGACCCATGATAGGCCTCTACCCCTGAGGTACATCATGTGCATGTGCATGACTTGTGGGATACTCACAGCAAACATGGGCAGCATGCATTATGCATAGGTGTGTTACGTGTACATGGCCTACATCTCACCTATGACATGCACATCTCAGTACCAATATGAAAGTGTTAACACACTCACCAGCATATATCGTCTGCCCTGCTGTCACACGAGAGGGACCTACAAGAATATGACACAGTTTGTCAGTGGCCACAACTGTGGCATTGCTAACGTGAGTGTGCTAATCTACAGTGGAACAACAGTCAAAAGTCACAGGTGTGGAGATACTATTCCAAATATCAGTATTGCACATGACAGGCAGCACAACTGCTAAACACACAGTACACATCTCACATAAGCATATTCTAACAATACTGGTAATGGTAGTGTACAGCTAGGGCATATTACCTGCACGCTCCATGTCATCCTGCTGGGTGGCTCCGGAGTCCATAATAACACATGTATGATGCTGTTGCTGCTGTACGCCAGGAGCCACCACGCTTAGGAGCAGCTCCTCCACTCTGGTGAGGGGGGGATGTATGGGCGACCCACCACCTGTGGCGAGCTGTTGCCTATGGATATCAGACGCACACAGCCGGACATGTCTAATTAAATCACTGCAGTGATGGCGTACCTGCTCATATGTCCGGTTATGCATGCCTATGCCATTTACCCAACGAACAAGATCCTGCCACAGTGCAGTACGCTCATGCTGGTGCTGGTTGGCCCTGGAAAAGAGCAGGTTGTAGTGCTGCACCAGGCTGGCCTGTATTTCTTGCTCCTCCTCAGCTGTATACACTGGATTGCATTGATGAGCCATAACCCTAGAAGACAATTAAACGATATGTGTGAGCAGGTTATGTGGCACACTTAACATTATGAAGTACAGATATCACTTAACTGCCATATATAGCATCTGTCTGTCTATCACAGGATACACACGTTCAATACCACATATCAGTGCACAGCCCACAACTGTCTGACAGTGCCTGCCACATTCCATACAACAAACCAGTATATACCAGTACCCGGCACACTGTTTGGGATACGATGCACAAGCTCACACAGGGGGTATATATCAAGCTAATGCATGAAGAAATATGCCATCCAATGCAGTGAATGTAATGTACATTTACAGTATTAACAGTAATCCACCCTAGTCTTTGATGCCATACCCTACCGAACAAATGTGCACAGTTGTTAATATAGCTGGCATACTGCTGTAACAGAGTATACATGTTGCTAGGTACACACACATACCCTGTAACACACATGTGATTGCGGGCATGGTACAGGCATCATTACACACACATTAGACATACATATAACACACAAATGTATGCCAACACAGATGAACATTACCTGTGTACCTTATAGTACTGTGTGCCCCTACTTACAGATACCTATGCCTGAGGTATGTAATCTGTGAAGACTACAGGAAGCACACAAGACAGTGTTACCAGGAAATGTGAACATACACCATAATGTGGTGTTTAGGACTACAGCTTCAGGTAGTACAACATTTTCTATGTGAGCTGGATTCACCAGCAGTACCACTTACTGAGCATACATGTATTGCTTCAGCCTACAATGGGACACCACAGTCATACACAAGGAACTACGTCACAACATATGACATCCTACTATGTCTGCATCCCAATAAGTGACACATCTTTCTCTGGCCTCACACCTAGGACTCAAACTACCATGACAGACACAACCTCACACTAAGCTATCATACCTTTACAGACCTTGCACACAGTCATTGTCACACACATTCCACCTCACATAGCAGGTATTGCACTGAGTACATGTGTGTGTGCATTGTGTCATAGTTATGTAATACACAATTGGCGCTGGGCCTAGAGCAGCCTAGCCATATGCTACCCTGCCCTTTGACACCATGTAATGTGACTTCACTTGCTCCCATCAAATGGATACACAGAGGTGACTCCCAGGGCATATCACCTATCTCCATAACATTCATCGGGGTATGTATGATATCTACTCATGAGGAGCCTTGTTTGTTGGTGCTGGATGGTTTAGTCCAGAGTATGGCATATTTGTGTATAGGAACCTGAACCTCCAGCATGTGCTGTTTAGTGCGGTGACATGGATTAGGGCACTAGGTCATGTAGCCCGGAGGGATTGTGAGGTGTTGTCATGGTAGTTGGCCAACTGCTATGGGTGTGACATACCTCTGTATGTCAGGCAGTGGTAATATCTGGGTAGGCAGTATGCAATGCACTCTAGCTGTGGTTTTGTGAGTCAGTCTGCATAGGGCATGTGGTTGAGGGTGGTATCATTCTTTGTTGGGTACGTCTGTGGACTTTCCACTTGCTGTAGTTGTCATGTGAGGTACATACCACATGGGGCATTGTGAGGGGTAGAGGGGTACACTGACCTATGTTACCCTAGATGACACACCTTTTGTGATGACACGTAACACGTACCATGTAGAGAGATTACAAGATTAGTGTGGCACTGTGACTATCAAAGGGGAGCCTACTGTCCACCTGTGTCCCATGTTCCCTTCTGACACCGTCAGTGTTAGGCAGGCTAACACCTATGTGGTAGTTACTGCGTAAAGTGTTCTGGAATGGGGTATGGCACTGCAGTATCAACACTGGTGTTCAGTCCATTCCTTGGTCGACAGGCACCTGTTGCAGTACATATGACCCCGTGTCTCCCTCTCTCTCTCTCTCTATATATATATATATATATATATATATATATATATATACATAATATATATATATATATATATATATATATATATATATATATATACACACACACACACATATATATATATATATATATATATATATATATATATATACACACACACACACACATATATATATATATATATATATATATATATATATATATATATATATATACACACACACACATATATATATATATATATATATATATATATATATACACACACACACACAGACATATATATATATATATATATATATATATATATATATATATATATATATATATATATATATATATATACACGGGTCCCTATCTATTCGTCGACAATTCATTTCACTGACACTCATTTCGTCGACAGTTCATTTGCCGACAGAAAGTTGTGCCCCTTATAAAAATTGTTAGGGCTTCCACACCCCCATGTGAGGCTGGGCTGCCCCCACACCCCTAACTATATATATCAACTCCAGGGTTGCACAACACATTGGGAAGGGGCACAACTTTCTGTCGACGAAATGAACTGTCGACGAAATGAGTGTCAGTGAAATGAATTGTCGGTGAATAGATAGGGACCCATACACACATATATATATATACATATATATATATACACACACACATATATATATATATATATATATATATATATACATACATCTAAACATACATTGTTGTACATATAGCTGCACATATAGGCACATATACTGCCCACCTGTCATGGATAGGGATGTCAATTATGCAACCGTTGTGAGACATACGGTTATGTAATACTATTGCACAATGTTGTGCAGAATCCATCTTGCTGTCCTCAGGCCATATAGCTGTAGCAGTCCTCACTGCCTGTAGCTCAGTCCCACAGTGTTTAATCACCACATGACATATACCAGCACTGCTTGCTGTCTGCAATGCCACACACTACAACCTACATACAAATGTGCACACAGCAGCCTTAAACAACATACATATGTCCAGCCTTCAATAACAGTTGCAGTATGTCCCTTGCCCTATGCAAATGTGTATGTACATATAGATACAGACTGCGGACACATATGGATGGTTCACAGTATGTAGAGTACCCATCAGACACATCATTCGGATGTCATCAAATACATATCTGTTACATATTTTACCTTTGTATTCCTCACCTCCGTCTGTTGTAGGTGTTGATTGTTCTTGTTTTTTTTTTTTGGTTTTGGTTTCCTCTGTGTGTTGTTTTTTTTCTTTTCACTGTCTTCCTCCTACTGCCTGTTTGTATCTGTCTGTCTGTCTGTCTGTGTGTCTCTGTCTGTCTGTCTGTCTGTCTCACTTGCTCTCTCTCTCCTGGTTGGTGCAATGATATTATTGCATGTGTGGACAGCAGATACAGGCTGCTTTTCTAGGTATCTGCACGTGTGCATGTGATGGCCTCTGCACCAATCGGTGCACAACATTTGCAATTGCATGCAGCCTGCTGTGTGGTAATTGCAGTTCTCACTGTGATTTCAGGACACTGCTATAAAATGATAGGTTAGGTAGGCGTAGCCCTTTCAGCTTTGCAAGGTGGGGACCATGCTTGTTTGCTGTGTACACTGTTGTCTCAGTCAGAAGGTTGGTATATGTCTCATATCTGAAGCTGGGTTATAGCTAGTGAAATGCATGTTGTACTGAAACCTGAATGTTGCTTCTTCTAGTACACTCTTCTCTGTGTGTAGGTTTACTCACACCTCCTAATGCTAACACTGGATACATGGGAGTATGTACTTTCTTTTTGAATTAGAGAATTAACTGGCATACAACAGTAGTTATTGCAATGTATTCCTATGGCTTTCCTATTTTCCCTTTACATTCACTCATTGTAATGCAAGTTATATGTCTTTCAGCACCAAATTATTGTATATCTGCTGTGGTGTAGTGGTACTTCATGCAGACTGGTGAGTCCACGGTCCCCGGTTCGAGACTGACAAGGTATTTTATTTTGCTGCTGAGCAGTACAAGGGCCTTGTCATACAGAGTGACTAAGGCTCTTATAAGCAGTTGTAAGCGGGTTTGCGCAGGTTTGCACGATGTTTAGCTCAGCTGGCTTTATTTAAGCAATACTACATCAAGCTTGGCTTAGCTGATTATATCTTAGCGATGCTAAGCAGCTTATTTTATTTTAGCAATACTACACGAAGCTTGGTTTAGCTTATCATATCTTAGCAATGCTAAGCTAAGTGCACACATGCGCACACTGGTGCAAACCCGCTTACTACTATTTACAAGTGCTCACTCCCGCTAACACCTGCGCTCATTTCTTTGACAGAAAAGTAAATGGGGAGATAGGAATGTGGTGATAAAGGGTGCACAAAGTGAGAACGACAGTAGGGAAACCACCTCAGGATGTACAGGATGGGTGTGGAGGGGTCCATAGCTGCCCATTTCTTTACCAGCAACAGCTGTGCATATGCAATACATTAGGAGGGGGATTTGAAACTCTCCACCCCTCACGCACCGGTCAGCCCAGCTAACTATGTAAGGTGCTACTGTAATATTATTCCCTACTAGCATGGGTGATTCTTTTTTCACAGTAATGTCATGCAATTCCACAACACCTACTGGTTAAGGTACACAGAACAAGATTTGTGTTATGCCATTCCTATTTTCCCTTTGCATTCACTCATGGTAATGCATGATATATTGCTTTCAGCACTGAGTTATTGTATATCTGCTGTGGTGTAGTGGTACTTCATGCAGATGGGTGAATCCAAGGTCCTGTGTTCGAGACTGACAAGGTATTATTTTATTTTGCTGCTGATCGGTACAAGAGCCTTGTCATACAGAGTGACTAAGGCACTGTTAAGCAGTTGTAAGCGGGTTTGCGTGGGTTTGCACAATGCTTAGCTAAGCACACACAAGCTCACACTCACGCACCCCCACTTACTACTGCTTAAAAGTGCTTACTCCTGCTAACCCCCACACTAATTTCTTTTAAAGAAAAGAAAATGGGGAGATAGGAAAGTGGTGAAAAAGGGGGCACAAAGAGGGAAAGACAGTAGGGAAACCAGCTCGGGATGTGCAGGATGGGTGTAGGGAAGGTCCATAGCTGTCCATTTCTTTACCAGCAACGGTTCTGCATATGTTTGGAATTTGGTGTGAAATTTGAAACCTTCCACCCCTGAGAGAGGGGTGAGGACAACAAAATATGTTGTACTGCCAATTAGAGTTATCAGTTTACATGTCCAGTGGACATGTGTGCGAATTGGGCAGCTATGTATGGGGCGTAAGTTATTTCTGGGTACAGATTGCCCTTTTTTTATTTTTTTTTTTCAGGTGAGAGTGGAATGTGAGGTAGAGGAAGTATGTATATTTGGGGAGGTAGGTTGGGGAGGTAAACAGACAAGACAAACAAGACGCATACAGGGGCGGAGTTTGACACATGGGGTGGGTGAATGCAACTGACAGGGAAGGATGTTTGGAAATCGCAAGTCCATGAGCCCACAGATGGCAACAGTGGAACTGAGATCCCCACCCATGGGCAGTCACCACTGCACCTTCACAGCCCTGAGGATGGCTGTACTGGGGTCTGAGTAGGACAGGCAGGCAGGCTCACCCGTGAGATGCACCACTCTCGCCTCGAGCTGGCGTAGGGGATCAGCGACTGAACGCTTGATCTCCCTATGCACCACAGTGCAGACCCTAGCAAGGGTAACAGGTGGCCCTCCTCCGCCCACGATTGCATGGCAGTGACGAGCCCCATCCCCTGCAGCGCTTCCACTCAAAGGTGACACAGGACCAATGTAGGAGGGGAGCCCGGGATGGGCACTAGAGCTACTGGTGCCAGGTGCACTCGCCAACTGAGGAAGGACAGGAGAGTCCTCTGGGACCAACCTTCCCATATGTTCTGTGTTTAGGTTTATTCAATTACAACATAAAAACAGCATTCCAGATTAGTTGTAACAGCAAGCAGTAATATTCCCATTAACCCAAAATACCAAGGTTCCAACAGTTGAACAGCAAGCATAACACATGCATATATTGAACAACAGTGGATATTCCAACAGCATGCAAGGATGTATGATAGCAACAGGCCACCATGAACGTAGTGTTTGAAAAGGGAACATGCATCAACATCAATGCAAATATTTATAAAACAATAGGACGTATGTCCCAACAAATATTTAAGTTTACACATACCCATTGAGGTGTGGAATTGCATGGTTTATGCACATACGGTAGGGTGTAGAGAAAACATTGGTTAACATCTTATAATGACCTTTTAGTCTACATTACATTCCCAGTGACTGCAAGTGTATCTCCCCTACCTGTATTATTACACTTCCCACCATACATTAGGTTGTGTCATGGGTTTTGCTAGTTCAATATATGCCTGTCCTATATCTGACATTAACTGTCCAGGCTGCTGATCTTACTGCTACATATTTCCTGTTTGCATTTATATTTCTTTATCTACATATCTGGGATGTTTTCACATGACATTTTCACTTTGATTTGTACAGAACCCTGCATTTCTTGATACACACTGACATTTCTGGTGAATAATTACATGCTACACATGTTCCAGGTTTACGTATTCATGCCAGCCAGTAAATGACTATTTTGGACTGTATATATGTTTCACAGCTATTAGCACTTCCATCACCCACTTTATATGGGACTGCATAAATCTGGGTTGCCAGCACATTTTCAAACAGTACTGTTTGTATAATGCAAGGATACAACAACATTTCAGACTCTGTGATACAGACACACTCTGGGTTTTACACCTTTATTAATGACATTGCACACTTTTCCACAGGCTCACTCCTTTATTTGATTTAATGTTGTTTATGGCAGTCATGTTCAAGACATAGTATACCTTTATTAATAGGTTAGAACAATCTTTTTTTCAGGCTCACTCTCTTATGTTATATGAAAGTGCCTGCAGAGATATTATTCCAAACATATGTTACCTTTCTTAATGGGTTACTACACTCTTTTTCTGACTCTCTGACATTTTTATCTGGCAGTACATGCAGAGGACTTATTCAGGCAATTTTATGGCTGTTTTATTGGACTACAACACATTATTTCATGCTTCCAAATAATATTTTATATAACAATACATGCAGAATAATCACTAACCTGCCTGGTGGCACAACCTTAGCAGCCTATCAGCATAGGCTTGCTGATTCATAACATGGTCACCTGCAGCTGTGAAGTAAATGAAGGGATATTGAAACATACCTATCCATTATACATACTCCATTATCCATTCTTACATACTGCATTCCATGGCTACTTACTTGGTTGTGGAGCATCCTGCATCCCACGGGCCTCCTGTATCCACTGGTTCAGGCGGTTCTGCTTTCGGCTCTTCAGGTCTGCATGGTGGTGGCGGACCTGCTCACCAGTCCGGGGAACGCCTGTGGCACTGGTGAGGTTACGAGCTAATCGGTTCCACGCCTCTCCCTTGTACTCTGTCCCTTGGAACTGGCCCTGCAGTAGTCTAGACTCGTGACGGTGGATAAGGAGCCAAACCATATATTTTGACTCCTCGATGCCCCAACGTTGCGCTCAGAAGCGTGATCCCTCTCCTACACCTGCCATTCTGACTGCAAATGTGTGCCACAATCAGTTATGGCGAGTATTTCTGCCTATGGGGCTTAAATATGCCACATTTCCCACACTTTTTCTGATTGGCCATTTTGTAAAATTCTCGGCTGACTGCAGACCTGCTCAGTAATGGTTAAACTAACATTCGTAAGTATATGAATGTTAATGGTGGCTGCTTCCCCTATGTTGTCATGGCTTAGTGGTTCTGTACTTTGATTATGATGCACAGGGTCCTACGTTCGAACCTTGTCATTGTTTTATTTTAATACTGTCTAGACAGGTTAGGGGGTGTGGCTGTGTTTAAGCAACTTAGCTCTACGTTGCTCCCCGGTGCCCTACGGTGCCCTGGTTGGCACGCACATCCATGTAAACACATTGCACTGGGTAAAGCGCTATTAAACCATGGGCAACTCTGTTTAGCTGGGTAAAGTGCTATTAAACTATGGGCACCTGTGTTTAGCTGGGTAAAGCACAATTAAACTATGTGCACCTGTGTTTAGCTGGGTAAAGTGCTATTAAAATATGGGCACCTGTGTTTAGCTGGGTAAAGCGCTATTAAACTATGGGCACCTCTGTTTAGCTGGGTAAAGCGCTGCTTCAGAGCAGGCTATTATATATCTGGATCCTTTGAAAATATATATTTTGTTCACTGATACATTAGCCATTTCACTGCTTTTAATAATATTTTAATCATATATGTCTGGTATTATTTCAAATACTGATTTAAAACATAAATATTAAGGAGAGTGGTGGGAATCGAACCGTGAATGCCTCCTCTTTGTGCATACGCTCCACCATTATGCTATTGCAATTTGAATTTATTTGCATAAGTAGTTCTTGTATGCTCTTCAATGTCACAGTTGCTAACTGTGCATAAGTAGTTCTTATATGCTCTTCAATGTCACAGTTGCTAACTGTAAAAATACGATCTCTGGAACCAAGCAGGACAAGTAAAAATAACGTTCTTTATTTCAGGAATCACGTTTTCGCTCCCACAGTTGCAGAAGCTTCCTCAGCTAATACAAATTAATTAATTAGACAGTTCATTTTATATCCAATAAATCATGATGTCATTTCCTTTTGTTATTAAAACGTGATTCCTGAAATAAAGAACGTTATTTTTACTTGTCCTGCTTGGTTCCAGAGATCGTATTTTTACTGTGTTTGTGGATTCCTGTGTTTTCTTAATAGTATGTCAACCGGAACCTCTGGGAGCCCGAGGACACCTAACCTGTTCGGTTCCAGTGAATTAAATAAGTAGGATGAATTACCGAACGTTGCCTCCCTGTTGGGGCTATTGAACCAGCGTCTGGAACAGCTAGATAAGCGGCTCGACGCAATCGAAAGGAAAAATGTGTTACTTCAAAATGAAACTGAGGGCGCAAACATTGGACTTTCATGGTCCAACATCGTTGGCGCATCACAAAGCAATACAGCTTTGAACAGTTCTAATTGTTCCATTCCGCCCGGCCAACAACCAGCTACCGGTCAACAATCAGTTAACTGTCGTAGTGCCATTAACATACCGACTCCAGCAACGTTAGGTGCAACAGATTTTGCCTTTCTACAACGAGGGGATGTAGTAGGAAGTTTTCCTACTACTACAACTGGTTTGCGGACATTTGATGGATCATTAAACAGTGAAAGAGGGCCTGATAATATACCAGGACTACGGCAACAGACGTTGGATAGGACCGCTTCTAATAACAACCGGGAAACTATCGGTCTACCTTCTTTCTCTACATGGGTAGAGAATGTGGATTGTTTTGGTTTTGCTATACAAGATGGCGGGAGCACACGTTCACTAGACCAAGCCACAGGCAACTCTATCAGCAACATAGGTGAGAATTTAAAATCTTTTGACCAAAAACTATTAAAAATAAAAAAGTTACAGTTGGAAGTGTCTTACTTACTTCCAGCAGTGCATTTCGGAGAAAATAATACCAAAGGGCCTGAGAAATTCGTTCAGACCCACAAATCTCTTTAGTGACTGTAACTTTTCTAGAGACTTAATATCTTTGTTTGATCGACAAGGTTTAGAGCTATTAGAACTGATGGTCAAATATTATAATACCTATATAAGTGGATTACTTGCTGATACTGAAAAGCTTGATGGTATGATTAAAAATGACATGGATTTTATTAGTTATAAATATGACTATGAGCGCATTTTTAAAAGCATTGATGCGCTCATGGTCAAGTTGAAATTCACTAAGTCTAAAAAATTAGTGAGGGATAGACAAGCCTATTCCAAAGGGCTTGCCTACCCGAATCTTTCAAGACAGCTGACCAATGAAGGGAACTCTAACGGTGTGACGGAGGACTTGGATGATAATAATTCTCCGATTGATGTACTGGACAGTAATTTAAATGACGACACTACAGATGACAGAAATGGGAGTAGTACCAACTCCAACCAGGTACTAAGGAGAAGTAATAGGATAAAGGCTACCCAACAATATAACCAAGGAAATTACACCAATAAGAGGTATCAAAAGCCTTTTTTAGGTGGAAAGAACAAAAATGGCCAAAACCGGTGGCACAAGAACAAATAAATTCCCCTAACACTCCACTACTTTCTTATGGTTCTACATCCATAGAAGACACTCTAATTACGGATGGAGATGAATTTCCATCAACTTTACCGGAAAAACCTACTGTCCTATTGAACAAAGAAGGGGACTTCAAAGTTTATAACTTTTCTATGTGTGATGTGGACCAAGAATTAGTTGAGTTGCTAGCAAAAGGCTTTTCTTTTGTACCCGACCAAAAGCTAAATTTAGCTAAAACCATTGTGGAGTTAAAATGTTATGTTCGAAAGTTAAATTTAAAGTTATTGTTTAGTAGCGAGGCTCTTGGAGAGGTACCACCTTTTAAACTACCTAGTACATTTAACGCCATTACACCTAACCTTAACATATTTGAAAATGTCTGTGAATTAGACCTTAGACACCTGTTTCAGGGTATTAAATGGTTTGATTTTCACAGTAACATATCATATGAACAAACTAAGGCATTAAATAGCCTTCGAGAACTATCAGTAAGGTTGATGAAACCTGATAAGGGGGGTGGGGTAGCTATTTTTGATAATTCAGAATACATCGATAGAATGCAACTAATTTTAGAATCTGATGCTTATACACATGCTTCTTATAGTGAAATGATGGGTGCTTATAATAGAATTAGAGGCTATTTTCGTGATCTACTTATTGATGGTTTAATAGATATTGACATCTTTAATTTTATTAACATCCTATCACCTAAAGTGCCTGTAATGTTTGGTTGCCCAAAATTGCATAAAAATCTTTCGAATCCACCAATGCGGGCACTAATAGATGGCAGGTGTGCCATCACTCACCCATGTGCCAGAGTAATTGACGGCATCATTTCAAAATATTTAAAACAAATACCTGAGATTTGCAAGGATTCTTGGACCTTTTTAGAGTCAATTAGTAGAATTCCCTTTGAACCAACACTTAACTTCCTGACTATCGATGTAATCGATCTGTATACATCGATTCCACATCAGGAAGCAATTGAATGGAGTGAATTGATGTTAGAGGCTTTAGGAGCTACAAAAAATGAGATCTCCTTAGTTACACAGTTGTTGGATATTGTTTTAACATCAAACTTTTTCTTGTTTAATAACCAATACTACCTACAGAAACAAGGTATAGCCATGGGGTCCCCATGTGGAGGGAGCGTGGCGAACCTGGTAGTTGCTTATTGGGAAAAGGTTACTTTGAAAAATAATTCCCTATTTAAAAACAATGTAAAATATTATACACGTTTTTTAGATGACGTGTTTATCTTGATCAAGGGTAGTGAAAGTGAAGCAGTTGAATTAGTTGAGTTTATGAATAACTCTAACACATTTTTAAAATTCACCTACAAGTTCTCTAACATTGTCATTGATTATTTAGATGTTGAAATAACTAAGGATGTGAGTAATGGCTGTTTTTTGGCTTCTATATATAGGAAGCCGACTTATTGTAATGCCTTCCTGCATTATTCAAGTAACCACCCGGCCAAACAAAAAAGATCTATTGTCAAAGGACAATTAGTTAGAGCCGTACGTATGTGTAGTACACTTGAAACATTTAGGTCTGAGTGTTTTTACTTAAAAGAACTGTTCATAAATAGGGGGTACCCTATTTATTTAATAGATGAGTTAATTTATGAAGTCTCCATGAAAAGGAATTCAGGCTTTTACCAGCCCTTGTTAAAATGTAAATACCAAACCCCCACTCTTGTAATTAGTGAACCTTTAGATCTACCCTTAGAAAACGGGTTAGAACAGAACATTATTGGTGCTACAATCCTTAGCCAAAACCATTTTAAGACAAGTCTTGTTTTAACATTTAACAGACATATTGGGGCTGTATGGAACATCATAAAGAAAAATTGGTACTTTATTTTTAATAACCCTGTACTTCTTCAAAAGTTGGGACCTCAACCTCTTGTAGTGTTTAAAAGAGGTAAAAACTTGAAAGAATTATTACAGAGACCCGGGTCATCTACATTTTCTAATAGACAAACTGGCACAGTTATGTGCGGGTTTTGTAATAGATGTAATTATTTGAAAGTTGGTAACTCATTTATTATTAGAGATAAGAAATATACCATCTCTTCAAGAATTAATTGTACTACAAAATCTGTGGTTTACATTGCTTTTTGTGTCTGTTGCCCCTGCTTCTATATAGGGAAGACCGATCGTAAACTCAGTGATCGAATATACCAACATCTTTACGTGATAAACAACAAAAGATGGACAATGCTTTGTCCAAACATGTTATGTATAATACTGGACATAGTTTCCAGTTTATGGGTATCGAACAGGTTTTAACTGGAGCAAGGGGCGGACCTCAAGCTTTGTTACTTGAAATGAGGGAATTAGAGTGGCAGATTGGATTAGATGCCTTTACCTACCCTGGATTAAATGAATCCTGTAATATTTCAGTGATCCTTAAATATAAAAGTTATATGAGATAATTTAAGGATATTCATACACATACATATTCATATTAAAAAATAATAGACTTAGTGTGATTTATACATTTGGTATTATATATACCTTTTAATATAGGTATAGATTAAATGAAATTTTTAAATTAAACATATATATATATACTTTATATTTTATAATTTTATATTTTAGTTATATATACACTAGTAATATTGATTTATTAATTTTGTATTATAATAGATTATAAATGTGTGATTATGGAACAGATACTAAATTCATGAAGTGACACTTTATAAAATGATGTCTTTACTTATCCCATTTCCTTTCGTGGTGGTTTGTTGTTTTAATAACAAAAGGAAATGACATCATGATTTATTGGATATAAAATGAACTGTCTAATTAATTAATTTGTATTAGCTGAGGAAGCTTCTGCAACTGTGGGAGCGAAAACGTGATTCCTGAAATAAAGAACGTTATTTTTACTTGTCCTGCTTGGTTCCAGAGATCGTATTTTTACTGTGTTTGTGGATTCCTGTGTTTTCTTAACAGTTGCTAACTGTGGTTAAGCAATGGGCACACCCGCGCAAACAAGCGCAAATACGGGCAAGTATATCGTGGATTTAAAAAAATATATATATTTGTTACGTTTTATAACTGTGATGGGGGTTTACAGTGTCAGGGAGTGTGGTGTTTGGTGCAAGTACATTTGAGCGAACTCGCTTTTGTCTGTTGACACTATGCTTTTTAAAACCTTGCAGGGGCGTGGACTTTTAGACTGCTCGGCAGTCGGACACGCCCCCTGCTTTCCTACTCAGTCCGTGTAAGAGTTACGGATGAGTCAGCGTGCCCTCATGAATATTCATGGCACGCTGATGTCAATCCGTTCAACTGCAGCCTCCAAGTAAGACTTATTAAGTCTTACATGGAGGATTAGTAAATCCGGGGGAAAGTGTTTTCGTGCCAATTTGTGATATCACATTTTAGGGCTAGTGCTCAAACCCACACAATCATACCAACTGCATTTTTCAATATTAAGTGGAGAGCAACAATGCCAAAAAGAGAGGAAGACAGTTTATGAAAAAGGAAGGTTAATGTGACAGTTGGCATTTGTTTATGGGTTTGATGCTGCTGTATCTGTTAGATGACTTCATTTTTCAGACATGTATTGGGGGTATAAATTATATGACTTGGCACATTTTTTGTGTGGCATTATATACACTGATAAAAGTAATTTGTACAATGTGAGATTCAAACCTATGTAAAATAGAAAATACATATTTTCACACATAGATGCTTTTTCTTCCTTGACACAGAAGAAGCGGTTGCCAGACATGCTCATTTATTGTATAGACACATTAAAGAATGAGTATTTAACCATGTATGTGTATGAATATCATTGAAGTATGAAGTCCATCCCAGGGCAGAAAAGACACTTTTAATTACAGAAATTTAATTGTCAGTATACTCTCAGTCACCCATATGATTCATATGATATCCACTGCTATACATAATTATAGTAATATATAATTGTCTGTATGGTGTTTTTTGTTTTTTAAAAAAATTGAATGGAACATCACTAATAAAATTTGAGGTGTGCTAGATTAGATCCTTGGCTCACGTATATTGTAGCCATGAACATGCACCAGTTGCAACAGGAAAGGATAGGTAACAGATGTATTTTTAAACTCATTACTGTACAGAGTGCTTATTGCAGCTGAGGACTTGTTTGTCAGACATAATCATTAGTTATATATACACATTAAAGAGTTGAGTGTTTAACCATGTATGCATGTGACATAAAAGCTCAGAAAATGAACTTTTAATTGTATAACCATAACTGTACTAGCACCCACAGTTAGACATATAATATGTATGATATGTTTATGCTCAATCCACCTTCTATACATAGTTGTTTTTATGAATAATTATTTTTATATTGTTAATTTTTTATGTAAATTACAGTGGACCTGCATTAATAAAACTTAGATTTTGCTACATTAGAATGCTGGTTAACCTGTACCATGGCCATTAAATTACATCTATTGCTACAGGTAGAGCTAGATAGCAGGTGTAATTTTTAAATTACATCTATTGCTACAGGTAGAGCGAGATAGCAGGTGTAATTTTTACAC
The DNA here is from genome assembly GCF_019279795.1 of Protopterus annectens. NCBI lineage: Eukaryota > Metazoa > Chordata > Ceratodontiformes > Protopteridae > Protopterus > Protopterus annectens. The sequence continues at coordinate 309,079,662 of NC_056725.1, read as the reverse complement.
CCATTACTGTATATGAGTCATGACCACTGCACAATATCACTTAAAGTGTTTGCGTGATGTAAGACCACACATGTAACAGTGTATCTTTTTAGAAACTGACAATGCCTGTCTATTGTCTACAAATGTTTGCAAAGCATGCTGATGACTGCACAATACCATTTAGTGTGTATGCACATTGGAAGACCATGCATGATATAATGTATCTTTTAGAAACGGACAATGTCTCATTATTGTCTGCAGATGTTGGGGGGTTGCATGCTGGCCGCCATACAACACCACTTAGAGTGTTTGTTTGATGGAAAGCAAAATATGTAACAATGTATCTTTTTTTGAAATTGACAATGTCTCCTTATTGCCTGCAGGTGGTGTGGAACTGCAGGTGCTGGCAAAGCATGCTGAACTCCCCAAAATGCTGCTTGGAATGTTTGCACAATGGAAGGCAAAAGATATAACACTGTCCCCGGGGTTCATGAAGCTTGCGCCATGCGCTGGAGTAGCATTGGCGATCTAGCACCAAATATGGCAGTCAAGCAATTCAGGTAAGAGCTGTTTCCACAAGCAGTAACAGTATACGCCAGAGCTGCACAGCTCCCGGCACATGTATGCTAATTACCCCATGCGCAGCAGTGTAGCATGCAAATGAAGGTATACAGCGATTCATGAAGTTGTGCAGGCATAGTGTAAGCATGTAAAAGTGTAAACCAAAAAAAAAAAACGGTTTACATTTTGTTAAACATAAAATCGGAGCCATGAAAGCAGACCAAACTTATGTATTATAATGTTAATATATGCCAATGGCTAAATATATAGCCAATGGCATAAAATAACATGCACAACATATAAAAAACAACATTTAATGTCATGGCCACACCAACGCAAAGTAAAACCGCAGTGCATCAGTGCACAAATGGGATCATAAGGAAAATATATTTAGATGTTATAAAACTGTAATGTAACGCAATTCATGATATCCCCATCATAGTCAATGGCACGCATGCTACACCACAACCATGGTGCAAGGGTTGCTAAGGGTCTGTGACAGTGTTCAAAGCGGTAACTAGGAATTAGCAGTCAATGCTTTGCAAATGAGTCAAGTAATACTGAATCAAAAATGCCCCACCGGCATAAGGATGTACCACACGGTGTAGTGTTACAACACCGAGGAGTGGCCTGGAGGTAGACATGATATCAAGAGAGGGGCACGCTACCGTAGCTGTAATCACATTGGATCATTGCTAATCTGTGTTGCATGTTGTTAAATAAAGTCGCAGGATAGGGGTGAGGAAGTAGCCATAGCTTTGCTTAGCTGAAAGCACACAAAGTAACCAAAATTTCATGTGAACGTGGATGAAAGCACGCACAAAACCTGGTAAATGGTTGTGTGTGGCACGCACAACAGCTAAAAGAGGAAGGATACGGGAAGACAATAAGGAAATGCTGCAGCATAGTATTTGGGGTACAAATGAGTAATTAACACCTAGAAACTCACAGTGGGCCATAGACAACAGCGAATAAGGCTGCTAGCAGCTACCTGCAGAACAGGAAAGGGGAGGTCCCGTACAGCAAAGAAAAGAGAACTGTCACAGCAGAACAAAGCAAACTTGCTGTATATCAGCTACATAACACATTTCCCAACACAATCCTGGGTTGTGGAAGCACAAAACAAGAAAGGCAGCAGCTGGATGCATGCCTGACAATTGGAGGTGAATCGGGTTGAAAATAGAAGTAAAGGGCAACAGATGAATCACGGCAGACAAGCGTAAGTCAATACCAAAGGCCCCACAATAGCAGTACCTGCTGTAAAACCCATAATTAAGATACCCTGCAGCTGGAATAGCACAAATACACCCAATTACACCAGCATCATCCATTGCACAATAGTATAAGGTATGAAAGTCCCACACACACACACACTTGTGTATTCCCAGACACTCTGCACCATTGGTGTATACAGACGGGGAACTTTTAATATGTATATGTTAGGGGCTGCCATAGCTTTGATTCACCAGCATGTATTGGAGACTGACGGTGGTGTGGAGGATGAAGCTGACAACCATTTCAGGCACCGAAAGAGGAGACGAGTGCTCAGACCCAGTGTAACCTACCAGGGGCTACATGATCTGGAGATAGTAGAGTGTTACAGTGTGGACAGGGACATCATACAGCAACTTGTTGAGCTGTGCCAGCCATGCCTCAGAGCCAGAAGTAACAGAGGGTAACCCATCCCAGTGGACAAGAAGGTATGTGTAAGCTTGAGAATACTAGCCACAGGTACCTTCCAAAGGCCAACTGGGGATATCATGGGGATCTCACAGGCATCGGCATCCAGGGTACTCCACCAGCTCCTGAATGCCATGTTACCACATGCCAATGAGCACAAATACTTCCCCAAAACACAGGAGGAGTTGGCCAGCAATATGCATCTCTTCCACCATGTGGCAGACTACCCGGAGGTACTAGGTACAATAGACTGCACACACATACACATCAAGTCACCACCCGGTGAGCAGGGTAGGTGCTACATAAACCGCAAGGGATTCTCCTCCATCAACTGCCAGGTCATGTGCAATGCCCAGGGCATTATCATGGATGTGTGTGCTGGCAGCCCTGGAAGCTATCACGACTCCCACATCTGGCATGCCTCACAGCTGTATCAGGTATTTGCCAGGGGGAATATCCCATATGGCCACCTGCTGGGGGATGCTGGCTATGCACTGGAACCATGGATGATAACTCCCATCAGAAATGCACACACAGCCACGCAAGAACGCCATAATGAGGCACATGCAGAAACCAGAATCATCATAGAGTGTGTGTTTGGGATGCTGAAATCATGGTTCCTTTGCTTGTACATATCTGGTGAAGCCTTGCAGTACTCTGCAGGAACGTTTACCCACATCTTCATAGTATGTGCCATGCTACACAATATGATCCTGTGGAAACAGCTGCAGCAGGGACAGAATGGTGAAGACCCTCACAGCCCACCACCATTGCCAAGGGACCCACAGGCACATGGGGACCCAGGCCATGAACACCCTGTGCTAGGCGCTTTAGGCAGACGGAGGCATGCCCAGTATGCCCATGCCTTGGCAAAGATGGAACGTATAGCACACAAACTGACAGTGTAGGCACTCATGGACTGACACCCTTCTCCACCTGCACACACAGCAAACATGGATGGCACACACACACGACCACCTGTAAATTGTCATGTATAGGTGGCCTACTGTGTGCATCCTACATAGGTAGCTTTCAATTATTGTACACACAACCGCCATTGGCACAAGGTAAGTCAATACCTGGACAGTAAATTAAGCTATCAGCAGGTGTCCATACTGTATGTGCAGGTTCATAGATACAGAGATAGATACATGCCCAAACGGCGAGCCCACTCATAAACATAGGCAAAATGTATCTGCTGTCGCCACCCCATTGATCAACTAACTGTCCCTTTGTGGTGGAGAGCCACTTGCGGGATCCCTGGGGTGTAGCTACTGTTCACCACCTACTCTGCAAGGATTCCCCAGAGTGTCAGTGAGGGATTTTGTATAATGTAATCAGGGATGTAGTTACAAATAATGGGGAGTATCCCTGACAGGAATCTTCACAGATGTGTACATGTTACATAGTATATCTTAAACATGGCTTGCATATATAGTTAGTTCTCCACAGAATAATAAACATGTGGAACACACAACCACTGAAATGTGCGTTAATCACCCTTGCACTACCAGTGCCTGCTCTGAGAGGTAAGATATCACTGTCAGGATTAGAACACACAACTATGTACACATTCATCACAATAACATTCCACGAAGCTACCTGAGATGTACTAATGGCAGTCGTGTATACTGACAGGATAAAACACAAAAGGTTAGAAAGTGTTGAAATAGGACAAACCGGCATGAAATGAAAGGTGTATGTTTTTATATATATATATATATATATATATATATATATATATATATATATATATATATATATATATATATATATATATATATATATATATATGTATAGAGAGAGAGTGAGAGAGAGAGGGAGAGAGAGAGAGATATGTCAATATATGGGGATATACATATATATATATATATATATATATATATATATATATATATATATATATATATATATATAAGGATAGGTTAACAACATCTACATAACCATGGAGGTACATATAAACAGGATACCTACCCCATATCGACTGCTTTACATATTGACGCTCATAATCCTGAGGCTTAAGGTCCGAAATAACACAGTACCGAAACACCAGATGCGCAAGGTGTAATCTCATGATGTTAATGGCCAGTTAGTCAGTGCTTCTGGTGTTGCGGTTTGGGTAGGTTACTGTGTGTACGTGTGTTTCTTAGGGCTGTGCTGTGTGTAAGTGTGTGTTCTGTTTGTGGTGTGTGTTTTTGTGGGATTGCAATGTTTGGTTCTGGGTTAGCATTGTATGTCTGTTTGCGTGACCTAGGATGTAGAATATTAAAGTAGGGGGTGGTGTGTGGGGGGGGGAGGTGCAGACACCTACATGGGGAGTGTAGAGGGACTTGGCCACCTGCTCATACATAGTGTAGGATGGTTTGTTTGGATGTGTTGGGTAGCAGTGTGTTTGTGTGTGCATGTGTGTGTTCCATGTTCACTTTACCTTCGCGAGTTACTGTCGATGTCGGTAATGTGGGGTATGGGAGTTTGGTCCCGGTACTGTGTGTGTTGGAACACTGTGGTTTCGAGATTCCATAGGTCTCCCATATACAGCAGTTAAAGTGTTCATATATGTGTATAACATAGACCATAGCAATCACACATTCCACCACTACCAACCTTTATGAACAAAGGATATGGAGAGTATATGCCTATACACTATTACAAATATGTGCTATGGACATGAGCCAATGATAGTGTTACCACCTGCTTTGTGAGGGACACTCCCTCTTTGTGCAGTTGTGTCCTGACCAAATATATTAAACGTGGCAAATGTCCTGGGATTGTAAGACATAATTATGTCCCATATGTACTGTAATAGTTGCATACAATAGTTATTTCTGTATCTAAAATAACTACATGTTACAGGAAACAGGATAAGCAACTAAACTGCTACAAGAATAAGCTTATAATTAGGCAAGAAAGAAAAGTTCTATCCCTTGTACTGACCGTGGGTTTGTGTCAGCCTGTAAAATCAGATGTGTGTCCCGAAAAGGTCCCACTATGGCCATATGAAAAGGTGGCAACCCTAGCCAAAGATGGTCAGTCACCAACACAACTACAATGACTGCAAATACCTATGACAGAAATACACAGCTATCATGTTGCAAAATGTTATTACATTCAGATGTATTACCAAAGGAATTCAAGGACTAACATCAGCTGCATGCTATACAGGAATCACATAACAGTGTCTTAATGAATCAGCCTGCAATTACCATTGTATTAGTCCACAAAAGGATAGTTGTTCAAATAGGGATGGAACCCTCACGCACATAGCAATTATGTATAAAAGAAGTTCCTACACACCTGCATCTGCTAAGCACACCCACCAACATCACCCCCACACCCAAACATATTACAATACAAACTGTAATAACATCACAAATCATTCACACACTGTACAACATCTGCAGAAGCCTTAACATACCTTGTGAGAGACACACTAACATGGCCCTATGGGAAATAACTGCTGTTATACAATAGAATAGCTGCTGATGTAATAGGTTTCGTTTGCACTAATCCCATTTCAGAGGATTGTGCGTACACTGGGATGTGTTAGCAATTAGTGAGTAACAACACAGTATGCTACACTTGTACACCAAATCAAGGATGTCTGGTGAGCACACTGTACACCACATAGTTCATGCATAGCCATATGGCCTTGAGCTGGCTAAACATCCTTGCCAGACTTAAACATCTGCAGAAGTATTAGGTACAAACAAACCCTGCATAAGTAGCACTGTTCCGAAATATAACAGCTGTACTCATGTAGAACTAAATTGTCTAGTCATTATACACAGTCCATAGGAGTCATGAAGCTAATATATCTCTGTGTCTCCATATAACTGTTGAAATATATCACAATAACACATCTAGGCTGTCTCCCTCAACAGTAAGACAAACAGACAACACCCAAAAGGAGTACTCACTTATACACCACTGTTGCCATGGTATCGGCTAATGGAGTAGCTGCACAGCTGATGTGCATCCAGTTAACTACTTTGGAACAGCAATTGGTGGACAGGATACCACATGTTACCAATATGTAACTAGAAAAGGATGTGTTATCACACATTCAAACCATCCGCATATACCAGTGGAACGTTACAAAGAACACTGAAACACAAACTGAAAAGGATTGAATCAACAGTTAACGACACCTCGGGTTACTAATAAGGTATGTAGAACAGTCAGTTTGTCTGTATCATCTGGATAACCCTGTTGTCAGTGGAGCATATATGTCATATGGGACAACACAGACATGTGAAATAGATGCCCATCTCAATAATTTGGGCAACACATGTACACACATGGCCATGGAGGATGGCTAGAGACATGGAACAACACACACAGTAGACATGTTGTGCTTGTGTGTACACCCTGTCGTACAATGGCTACACATGGTTCAACCATGGCCTTTGTATAATGGTCATAATGTAGATGTGGAACACTAGACATCCTACAGGCCTGTGCACATCTTGTGTAGGTGTAACATCAATCCACCACATAAGATGTGTTGAACATCTTGAAGGTGTTGCAACATGACAGCAGTCACCTGTAAGTATCCACATCAGGCAACAGATACAGTACATTCCCATTGCTGGTGTTGGACATAAATGCCATACTAGCTCATCATGTATGTGTGTATGGTACACATATGTCATGTGGGACATGGTGTACAGAAGTGTTCACCATGTCTGGCCATAGTTGCCAGGCTGCAGCAATATGGTTGCAGATGTGCAGGGGTGTCATCCATATACCCATCAGTGACCTATGTCACAACTTCCACATCATGGTTTAGTGTGTATACACGTCAGTGACGTGGGTCACATTCCACAGTATATATGTATTGTATCTGAACACAGTTATGGCTATGAATCCTGTCTGTAACTCACACTGTATAGCACTAGAGATGCCTCATGATTCCCTGCAATGGCCATGCACATCAGCTAAATCTGCAGTATATCTGTAGGGTGGACAGACAACACTGAATTGGTACACCATTGCCCCACTGTATATTTAACAGGACACCATTGTGTTAAACATGTATGCATGTCATTGCACACGTCAGCAGATCACATGCCATACTACATGTGATTATCAAGGTCATATGCCACACATCAGGCAGGTGTACTGTTAACCTGTGCTGGTCCACATGGAGTAACACAGGGATGTATGCTAACCACTACTATGATTGTGTAAATTGCATGCCGTCTGCTATGACACATGCATGCTGTTGTGTGCAACCTAGGGATGTATGATAACTACCACTATTATTGTCTGTGCTGCATTCCGTCTGCTGTATCACATGCATGTTGCATGCCTTCTGTTGTATCACATGCGTGTGTGTGTCTGTTGTATAGATTATAATGTACAGTTCTTGTCTGCCCTCACAGGTGATGTAGGTGCTTTTCCCTCCTGCAGTACATCAGATGTTAGTGCCCCCACAGACTCTAGCAGTGATGATGAACACATGAGTGGGACACAGGCAGAGTTGTCAGGGGCTGAAACTGTGCCATTGGTTGTCATTCCCATTTATATCCACCTCATCCCCACACACAGATCCCATACCTGCACATACCCCATCATCAGTGGCCATAGAGGAATGACAGTTGGCACGTGGTAGCTTGGAACAGGAAAGTGTGGGGGCTATGGAAGGTGTGCCTGCACACCATGGTGTCAGCCAAACTACTGGTGGTGCCCCACACAGGCACATGGCCAGTGCTGCTCACAGGAGGACCTCTGGCCAACATGCTCCTGCATGACAGAGCACAGCAGCTGGTGTCAGCAGACACATGTCTCAGGCTGTAATGGAGGCACAGGCATGTACTGAATGGCACAACAGAGAAGATCAGAGGCTACAGAGGGCTGCTGTCCATTCTTTAAACAACAGCATCCAGGCAATGGTAAATGCTCAACAGCAGATTGCTGATGCTTTGGATAGACGGTTTGGTGACATGGTTGGAGTCCTTGACCGTGGCATGACAATCCGTGAGCATGAACTGTCTGTGTTGGAACATCTTGGTAGGAGTGGGGCATCGGGCACGTGGACATAGGCCTGCTACATCACCTGTGTCAGGTCTACGTGTACGAGCTACCTCACATGCCTGCTCCCATTGTGGCTATAGCAGCAGCAGTGCATTTGGTGCTGTGCTGTCCACACCACAACACAGCAGGCCATGTGCACATGGCCCAGGACAGTCCCAACAGGGACATGGTTCCAGTGGACTAGTGACATCAGACAGTACTTAATCTGCACCTTTGTCTGGTAGTCTGGCAGGCACAGGTCACATGTCCGTGGCCGGACACCGTGAACTGTAAACCCTCACCTGTACAGTCTGTAGCTGTCAATAACACCACTGTGTTGGCCAGACACATGGGAGAACTGTGTGCAGACATACACGCACACACTGGACAGATATGTAAGACACCGCAACACACACATGCATAACATCCACACATGCCCAGTTAGATCAAAGGCCCAAACCCACACACATGATGTCATCCAATGATGCAGCCTAGGCCTCCGGCAAACATTAACACCCTGTGCATATGATGATGCCTGTGCCGCATCCCTGACATCCACACCATCAGTGCAGGGACATGCGCATATGGTCTGATGCACAGGTTGAACAGACTAGGATGATATGTGTAGTTTACAAATGTTGAGGACTGTTGACAGGCAGCAGATATACCATGTAGTACAGGTGTACAATACTGTTAACAGTATGTGTCTTGTGTAACAACAGTAAATGCATGTTGGTCATGATGTTCTGCTGTCCTTCTTCCCATATGTCAATGTGGACTACCAACAGGTATGTATGAATATACCAGCATGCACTGTGTAGCTGCTACATACCAGTGAGAATGTCCCACGTTACAAACACGTCTACCATTCCAAGAGCATGATAGCTGTGTACTAAGCTACTGTGGCCACAGACATGACATCCATAAAGGGTGACATCACAGGTATAGTTACATGGAGTGGTGAGGTAAGAGAGTGGTCTAGCTGATTACAAGGGTAGAGGCCAGTGGGAAGTGTGATGCCTCAATGGGAATCAGTAATACACATTCCCATGACAGGATGCCAACACACAACTGCACCCACACACTCAGGTATTGACACACATGTATTCAGTGACACTGTAACACACACACACACACACACACACACACACACACACACACACACACACACACGCACGCACACATGCTCATGGCTTCACCAACACAGTAACACACACTCAGACACAGTTGTTACTGGTGGGTTGCCGACCCCTGCCTATGTGCAAATCATCATTACAGTACTGTGCACCTACATGATCTGCCACAGAGAATACACATGTACAGGTAGTCAGTACGGCCTAAGATCGGGGACATCAACACAGATAGTTGAATGCATCGCCTGGATGGTGGGAGGGGTCTTATCAGTTCAGTATGGTAACATACATCCTCACCCCAGGGACCAATCAGCCCTACATACACACTGTGGAATTCAGTAACTAATACACCTATGTCATGCACATACAGATACCTCACATATGTGAGATACATGCCCCTGCCTATGTCCTGCTTTCTACATTGCAGTCTGTACAGATGTGTACACTAGTGTACAGGAGAGTGAGTAACAATTGAGATGTATTCCCCACAATACGTGACATATATGGACACACACGCAACCACACATGCCAGTACTGTGAATCTCAGACCTGCCTAGCTCATGTTATGTGTGTCAGACGTACAGCAGTATTGCATGCATTGCAAACTGTACTGATGCTTCCTGTACCAACAGTGCTGATATATGCACTAGGGAAGTCATATCTATTAACAGGCGTCACTTGATTTACCTTCGCTGTCACCCTGACTGCTGTCTAAGTTGTGTGTTTTGTCCTTCAATAAACAAAACCATTGCTTACCGGTTACACAGGGTATAGTAGTACTGTTTGTGACACACCTGTGAGCTGTCCACAGCAAACATCCATCTGCAAAGGTGCCCTGCTATTTCAACACATCTGTCCATACCTGCGGTACATCTTTCTGTACATTCAGCATATCACCATATACAGTTGGCAATGTTGAGACTGCATTGCAGCTGCATGATGTACTGGGATACATGCCACCTGCATACATCAGCAACTGCACACGCATGTTATCTGAATGCACAATACTACGTGTACAGGTGTGTAGGTCCTACAGTCCTGACATTTGGTCATGTTTGTAGGCATTGCAATTGGTGGATATGCGTAATGACATACATGACACATGGGCTGTTGTATGATATGATGGATGAACAGTACAGAGGGGATGTTACCTCTGTCAGCATTGATATCACACCTTATGTACTGTTAGCATTTAGTAGCCATGGACCTACATTCCATGTGCATGCGTGTAATGGCTGTAGCCACCTGTTTGCACAAAGGACTACAACAGCTATGCTATTTACAGGTATGTTTTGTGTGTGGCATGTACATACCCAGGGCAGGTACATGTATGTCATATCCATACATGAGGGTGTGTACTGGTGTAAAGCAACAGACATTTGCTAATGTGGAAAGTACCGAGGGCCCTTGCTATGTGTGCAGCTGACCTGGTCACAGAAAGTGGTATCATTGCATTACATAACACATGATGCAACTGTGTCAGTACATGTGTACTGTCTACAGTTGATGTAGAGCTTAATACAGTACACAGGCCAAGGGTCACATGGTGGTGCACTCGTCTGTCATACAACATGTATGGTTGTGTGTTGGTGGTCCGAGGGCATGGTGGTGTCTGCAGTTTACATCCTAGAATGTAGCATGTGACACTGTGTCCTGCACATGGCTCATCATTGATGCCTTTCATGGGGGGACCAGTCAGTAAACGTAAGTGGCCTTTATGTATGTGGGTACACCACCTGAGGCAGTCCGTACCTGTGTTATGGCCCACATGTCTGGTTCTGAGGTATATGGTGGTAGTGCTAGATTCTGAGGTATATGGTGGTAGTGCTATTGTGCACTACAGAGACATCAGCCAGGTGCTCCTCAGTGCACAGATGTCAGTACTCCCTTTTGCTGGATCTACAGTGGCCAGCTGTGAATATGGACACTACACATCTAGCACTGGTTAGCATAAGAAAACAATGCAGTTGTCCTACAGGTGTATGGGAGTTAACCTGTGTTTAGGACATTTGCCTTGGAATAGCACTGTGTGGGCGGATGCAACTTGGGTAATATCCACACTCTCTTGTATCATAGATGCTTGTGATGTGACAAAGGCCTGCCTTCTGTCAGCCATGTCATCCCAGAATGACAGCTGATGTTGTGTAAAAGACCGATGTCAAATATATGTAGAACAGCGTTCCCGCTAACAATGACAACTACTAACACCAGAGCCCATTACAATGTGTCCTTTACGTCTACCTGTAATAGCATGATCACTGTGGCCCTCCGTGTTTAGCATCAGAGTGCATCCCGTCAGCCCTGTGCTACTAGGAGTATGAGCATGCCCAGTATATCCTTGTGTAGATGGACACATAGTGCATTCCGAACAGCCCTGTGTTACTAAGTGTGTAAACATGCCCAGTGACACCTTGTGTCGGTTATGTGCCTCTGCGTATGGGCATGGCCATTGTAACCCTGTATAGTGGTAGTAGTCATCCATTCCATAGATGGGCATACTCCAGGTCAGGATGGATTCCTGCTTTAAACACACAGGTTCACAGGTATGTACATCTTAACTGCCAGCATCCCTGTTGGTGTCCTCATTCCCAGACAGTCATAATGACAGCCTTGACATGTGTAGTCTGTGTGGCGCGATTTGTAAGTATGTAGTATTGTAATAGTAATCTGTAAATAGGTAGGTGTTCCATACCTGATACTGGATGTGTGTATGTCTGTCCCTGTTTGCCGGTGGACTCTAAATTGCTTTTAGACTGCTCACACTCCATACATTTCTTATACCCATCGTTATCAAGGCCGATGATGTCAACCATCTGCAAATACACCTCTGGGAGTGCTGTGTTCCATTAATCTCAGTAGCACGTTCTGTAACTGTGTAATGCTGTAGTATAACAAAGTAATTAGGTCGGTGTTCTAGTCCCACACTTGCCATGTGTATGTGTCCCCGTTTTCCTGATGACTGAGTAATGCTTTTATACTGCTCATGCTCCATACATTTCTTATACCTACCGTTATCAAGGCCGATGATGTCACCCATCTACAAATACACCTCAGGGAGTACTTTGTCCTAGTAATCTTGGTAGCGCGTTCTGTAACTGCATAATGCAGTAGTGTAATAAAAATAGTTAGATCAGTGTTCTAGTCCCACACTTGCCGTGTGTGTGTCCCCATTTGCCTGAGGACTGAGTAATGCTTTTATACTGTTCACACTCCATACATTTCTTATACCCACCGTTATCAAGGCCGATGATGTCACCCATCTACAAAGACACCTCTGGGAGTGCTGTGTCACAGTAATCTTGGTAGTGCATTCTGTAACTGCATAATGCTGTAAAGTAGTTAGGTCAGTGTTCTAATCTCCGACATGCCAAGTGTGTGTGTGTGTGTGTGTGTGTGTGTGTGTGTGTGTGTGTGTGTGTGTTTGTCTGTCAGAGCCTGTGTAGAGGTGGCCGTGATTGTCTTACAATTGGACATGTTTGGGAGCAGGTTTTGTAGTTTTCCTATATAGTATCCGTCTTATGACACATTGGCCACCTCACGAGGAGTACAGCTGTCAGTCAGCCACGGCACTGTGTTGGCAAGCCATACCCATACATCTGGCAAAAGGGCTGGTGAACTAAGTATGCAGCCCTACTAGTACACGGTATATGTCCCGTACCCATGACCATGCACATAAAACCTTGCCCAGGATATCCCACTATGTTGTTAGTAATATGCACATTGAGGACAGATAGTAGGCATGGTGTGACCGCAGTCGCCTGCAGAGGACATGGCACCCTGTACAGCGGTACAATAGGCACATATATGTGGACATTGTGCCTTCACTATGTTCCACACTGAATGACTGCAACATATGTGGTGCCATCATATGTGATCCACTAAGGCCAGACAATGCTGTACACATGTGCCCTATATGGACCCATGTCACTGACACCACAGAATACCTGTCCATTCTATCCATGCAGATGCAGGGCCGACCTGCTCACTATAAGCTGGTTTCACCACACCAGGCCAGTATTGGCATATCTGGGTATAACAGGTTGTGTACACTATATGTCTGCCAAACCAGGTACACCTGTACATGTCACTGTACAGTATTGTGTGACATGCACATCCCAGGCAATGTCCATGTGAAGGACTATCAAACACAGACATGGCATGCATTGCAAAGCTATGTCCCTACACATTGGTAATCAGGATGTCAGGCCAGATAATGCAGTACCCATCTGTGTGGGACATTGCAGACACTACACCCCTGCACTGCACACCATTGTTGGGTGATGCAATGGCAAGGATTACCCCTCATCCAGCCTTGTACAGCCATGTTGCACAGCCAAACACTGCACACCCATGGAACAATGCATACCTGCATGACAGTTCTGGCACCCTGTGTCTGCATGTGGGTTGTGATGCTCTCAACCACAGTCACTCCCAGTATAAACTTCATTGGCATACCAACCATTGTCAAGCACTTTCACATGGCCTAGCCCATAGAACCTCCAGATATCCCCTGTGGTGCATGTGGTCCGGTGCATTACTATGGTGTGGCAAACTAAGTAGTTACATTGTGTATTTGCCACCCTGGCAAAGGTGTCAATGTATGTCCATTAGGGTGTGGTGTTGGTGACAATGGCATCCGTTCACATGGACTGACATGTGTGCCACACCTAATGTATATCTACTATATCTGTTGCAGATGGCACTCACTCACCTAAACACATGTTCTTACAGCACTGCAACATGCTGCCTCTGTGGCACATGTAGTAATGTCTTGCACATGTAATAGTAATGAGTAGTCAGGGGTTTGCCCCTGTACTATTCAGCATGTGGCAGATAATGGTTAAGTCTCCAAGCCCTTCCCTGGTGTACATTGCCTGTCCCGCACACACACTATCTGGTGGATATGAAGGTGTATACCTGCACAGCAGCAGTATGTGTATTGTAACAGATGGAAATGGTCAGGTGATGGTGTCTGCAACTATTGCAGTCCTCCTCTAGCTGATTGCATGTGGTACAGCTGTGATGGTGTTCCCATAGCCATCCGCATGATAAACAAGGTACACTATCTAGGGAAACATGTTATCAGGCCATGACAGTCGCTGTGAGTGTTACCTAGATGTGGTGTTCTGACACGGCATCACAGATGATATCTGGATGTACCTCAATCATTTTTAACAGTGGGAAATAACCTAATGACAGGCGGGTGATGTGCTACACAACTACAGCATGTAAGTGTAGCTATGCTGCATTGAGACTACTGCTTGTTTAACATGTGTGTGGTAATGGCTATTCTGCATGTTAAAATACAAACATGACAGAACTCTGTTCATGAGGGAACCCCATCTGTAGGGCCATCTGTGAACAGGTCAGTGTGCACAACCATTTGTTTCCTGTGTTACACACTGAACACACTTCTGTGCACAGCAGAATAATGGTGTGGGGTTTGCAGACAGTACATGATGATAGGGATGTGTTACTGCCATCGCATCCCTGACTGGACATGTGTCACATGAGACAGTGGTATGACTGACACTGTGTAGGATACCCAGTGACAAGCCAATGATGGACAACTGTTCATAGCTGCAGTCACACGTTTACTACACATTGTACAGTTGCCATGCGGCATATATGCATGTGTTGTGCTTCCTCTGCAAATGTATACTCTCTGTTGTGTTGGGTTGCTGGTGATATCTATGCATACTGTCGTAGGTAATCCTCTATGCTGTTGTCTATCACTAAGCCATATGTGGGTTTAAAACACAATACCATATGCTAAATGGGTTGGTAAGTCCCGGCAGATCCTCCTGTCCAACTTCAGCTGACCATGGCACCGGGCACTAGCACATCTGGGGCCCAGCCATTAACATCAACCTCTGTTGGCTCTGCACCACCTTCTGGTGGTACCACCACTGAGGATGGAGCATGTCCCCCTTGGGAGCAGGACCAGACAGGTACATATCTGCTATAGTGTGGTCCCAGACATGTTGCGTAGGTGGCTCCCTAAGGGGTTACGAAGCCAGATACGCCAGTTCAAGGGTGGAGTGTCACATTTACAGGGTGTTGCTGCCCCTCCTGGACAGCTCTCAACACTGCCTCCTTTGCAGCTGTGTAGGTACAGTGGCAGTTGCCCATGGCTGGAGACCTCCATCCCACTGTTCCATGGACTTTTGAATGCCGAAGACCCATCCCCATCCAGGGTGTATCCCCTCACATGTGTCATATACCAACCCTGCATGCTGTCATTTCTGTGCTCCTACCTATCCTCCAAGGCCATACCTACACACCTTCCCCAAAATCTGACCCTCACCTGCGGACTCATAAGGCCATTCGGCACCTAGGACACCATCTGCCCTATACATAGCTGTCCATTATACACACGTGCCCACTGGACACATGAAACCCTTGTAATATGCATCATAACATACTACTGTTATCTTCACCACTGTCCCTCAGGCACACGGTCCTGGTATGCACATCACTCCTACATGGTCCAGATACACATGAGGAAGACAACCCCACTGTACACAAAACACTACTGGTCCCTCTATGGTTACCCCATTTACCTTTATCATGATGATGATGTTGCACACAGCACATTGCAGGAGTACTGTTCACACATAATGATTGGACAGGTACTGTTGTGTTAATGTACATTACATGCACAGAGTGATGTATACGGCCAATGTACAACTATTGTCTGTCTGAGGGAGTCTTGTGATCACATAGAGCAACACCACTACATAATACAGGTGTCACTGGTGTTTCCCATTTCATTAATTTGTAATGCTTTCTTGCACATGGAATGCCCCTGATACATCTCTATATATGTATGTACCTATATGCTGGACATAAACACTCACATGTACATCTACATGATGGGATACATTCCTATACTGTTGAATGACTGTGCTGTATGATATCCTCCGGTTACAGCCTCTTACGCTCGATTAGCCTCTACATTGCTTAACCAATGCAATACTCGCATACTGGCAGCCAAACATGCTTACGACCACTCGATCCCACACTTGCTAATGCACCAGCATTGGTGCTTGCATCTGTCACTCACACCCCTGGGTGTATGCGAGGAACACAATATTACCTTGTGATGCCTATTACATCACACTACATGACTCCAGTATCGGGAATGGCCACCCATTAGGCGATGGCATCGTGTTTGGCTGTACGGAATCTGCGGCCTGTCCAGTGACACAATCATATTTGTGTGTACCTCATACAATGTGCTCCCACCTTGTGATGCCTATTACATCAGAATACATGAATACAGTATCAGAAATGGCTGCCTATTAGGCGATGGCATGACATTCAACTGTACGGAATCAGCGGCCTGTCCGGAGAATCATTCATATTCATGTGTTCCTCTTAGACATACCTTGGGATGCCTATCACATGGGACTACATGACTACAGTCATAGCCAGCCTTAGGCATAGGCCAACTAAGTGGCCACCTAGGGCACCTCTTTAGTGGGTGCACTTTACCAGTATTTATTTGGTGTAGGTAGACCAGGATGGGGGCACTGGGTGGTGTGGTGGGGGGTGCCATTGTGCCCTCTGCCTAGGGAATCAGTTGACCTAAGGCCACTCCTGACTACAGTATCGGGAATGGCTGCCCATTAGGCGACTGTGTGGCATTCAACTGTACAGAATCAGCGGCCTGTCTGGTGAATCATTCATAATTGTGTGTTCCTCTTACAATCTGCTCCCACCTTGTAATGCCTATCACCTTGGACTGCATGACTACAGCATTGGGAATGGCTGCCCATTAGGCAATGGCATGGCATTCGACTGTACAGAATCAACAACCTGTCCAGTGAATTAATCATATTTGAGTGTTCCACATACACTCTGCTCCCATCTGGCTGATACATGGGAACCGAGACCCTGCATTACAAATGAGTAGTTGGGTTGTGGTAGCCACATCCGTCGGACGGGTCATGCTACTGCATACCTAGTATAGGTTTGCCACCTTCTCAATTGGCCAAGGTAGGACTTTAGGGTTACCATCTGTCCCACTTTGTGAGGGACAGTGCGAAAATAATCAAGACATAGCACATGTCCAGATTACAGGACATTATTATATTCTACGTTTCATTAATAATTGCATACAACAGTTATTTTATATATGACACTTCTACATGTTATGTGAAGTAGCATAAGCAATTCAAATGCAACTAGATTAAGCTTTTATTTGTGCAAATAAGTGTAATCCTGTACTATGCACAGCTGTAGGTATGTTTAGTCCTGGAATGTCTGACATTTCTACAGAACATGTCCCACTCTGGCCATTTTGAAAGGTGGCAACCCTATAGGACCTGTATGTAGAGATGTCAGACTTTGCAGGGCAACACGCCCACAGACAGTAGAAAGGGGTGTACTTCACTGTTTCACCTAAATAAAAGGTTACTCTTGTAGCATTATAGTTGCTTATACAGTTACCTATAACATTTAGGTGCTTCAGAGGAACATAATTGTTTTATGCTACTACTACAGACAGTATAGGTAATCTTTGCCCTAAATCACAGGTCATTTGCTTTAATTACAGTTATTATGCAGGACACAACTGCCCACAGGGGAGTGTCCCCTCACAAAGGTGGACAGGTGGTAACCCCAAACCTATTATTATATCAACTTTCTAAGGTAGTCGGCAGAACATGCACTTTCTCTCACTATCAGACCTCTCATACGAATGAGGAAGAATAAACACTGAATCGGGGACACTGCATAATGACCTCAGGGACACATTTAGAAGGTTGGTGCTATTAACCTGACACATTGATGGACACAGACTGTATATGTATTCATACACATTGTCTGAGGTGCATGCAGTTTATGACTCTTACATGTTGTCATTACTCATTACGTGTATTCCGCCACCTTTCCTCCTAATATCACTAGTTCTAGGATGGTTTAGTTGAGACTGTGTTAAGATTCTGATTTATAATCATGGATGTCCCTGGTAATCGGGGACAGTTCAATGATATGGTCCCTATGTATTCCCCCAATGGTTTACGGACTGTCCAGTAGATGTGCTCTTACAGTTTGGGATGTATAGGCGTCTGCTATACCCACATTGGAATATTAATTACACCCACAGGGTGGTCCTAATATGTGTCTGCCAGCCAACACCTGCACGCCTAGCCCCATAATCGCATACCCATAGTTCCCCCACCTGCCACTACTCTACAGCACTCATCCTTACTGTGGGCGCAGTTGGACGCAGGTGGGATATGAACACACCCCTACACACTGCCCACTCTCCCCATGTCGGGACACATGTCGTATGTTGTGTCAACCCATGTGTTATCAGGCTTGCACAACCTACTGTTCCATGTACAGCTACATCCTGATCGTAATTGTGTTGCCCCATTCGTTGGAAGTACCAAATTTTTGGTGTCCCACAAGGGAAGTCGCTGTCCATGTTTAAAGTGTAGACCTTGCAGATCTCTCCCACTGGTAGTATTTACCTTTATTGCGTGTCTGTATGTCTCACTGGCCTAGCTGGGGGGGGGCGGGGGGTTTTAAGCTGATGTTTGTTGAGTGGACCTCCCACCAACATATGCCTGGTCTAAACATGTTACCCGTAACTGCTGTAACATAACCTAGGTATATACATGTGTATTTCACTGTAAGATATCTATATCTATTTACATTAATATATACAGACATATCTGCATATGTATTCATACATGTATATTCATATCTTGCTATATATATATATATATATATATATATATATATATATATATATATATGTGTGTATATATATATATATATATATATATATATATATATATATATATATATATATATACATATGATTATATATATGTAAATCAGTGTGTCAATACATTCCCTGGTCATACGCACTTACGCATGCGTAATGGTGTTTATAAGCTTCACCACCATACTAGTGCCTTATTCATTATAACACCAACACACTCCAGTTATCTTGTAATCGGTATTTAGCACGTTATACAGTGGACAGATGTCGCTATATGTTCATGTACAGATTACCGATGGTAACTGGAATGTGATAGTGTGATTCGACCCGTCCCTCTTCTACACAGCCTATTATTCCATGTACTGTCAATGTTTGTATGGGCACATTCCTATTATTTATGTCAACAAATGGAATGCATGTGTTACAGAATTTGTACATCAACATATATTGTTGTCTGCATGTGAGTATGCATATATACCTATTACGACTTAGCTGACCACCACGGCGTGGTCCATTAGAACCAGCCCATCCAACCCTGGCAAGCCTGGATCCATAATTGCATACCCATAGACCCCCCCCCATGCCTGTTAAATTTACAAGCGTAACATCCATTATCCACTTGTTATCGCAGCCATGACACATTTTTACACATTTCCCTCTCCAGAGCTTTTGGGGCCCTACACACATTCTGTCCCACCTCGTGTATTCACAGGGTCTCCTGCCATGTATATTTGCACATACTTGCATTTGCTGGGGTTATGGAATATGGCCATTTGCATTTTCCAATTTTTGGAGGTCCCAGCATGGAACTGCAGTCCGTCTGTGTGTAAAGTAGACCTAGCATTTCAACAATGTTACTCCCACTTGTAATACCCTGCCTGTGGTGTGAGTAGCGGTGCTCTGCTCATGCCTGGGCAGCTTTTTATGACATACGCTGAAAGCACTTTATAATACCAACATTGTTCTTGATTCCCTTCACATCCCTTGTGTATGCTTTACTGTTACAATGTCCATTCTTTATCTCTCTCTCTCTCTCTCTCTCTCTATATATATATATATATATATATATATATATATATATATATATATATTTCTCATGTATGTAGATATATATCTATACACACATATATGTGTGTGTGTATATATATATATATATATATATATATATATATATATATATATATATATATATGTGTGTGTGTATTACATCTGTACACATAAACATACATTTCCTATGCTGGGAGCTGCTTACACCCACACAGACACACTCGCCTATGCTTACTGTGCATTACATATGTTTACTGTTGCTTATTTATGCTTATTTGTGCCTTATATATTATGACAATACCACTTTGATTGAAAATATCTAGTTAATAGTCCCATGCGATACACACATTCACCTTTACATGTTTAAATGTCAGCTTTACAGCAGAGCAACATTCATTCCACAAGGAAAATGATATGTGCTATTGTCGACCTTGAACCGTGAATGCCTTTCCATTAGGTGGATGTTCTAACCACTGCACTATTGGTGTTCTGCCTCATTTATATGTATACCCATGGTGCATAGTTACCCAAACACGTGCCTCATCACTTCACTTACACAGCAGACATCCATTTACCTGTTGGGAAAAATGCTCTACTACACATGCAGCATTCCCTATTCCCTACTGCTCTGGACTCGTGCAGCATGTTGACTCTTTATGAGGATATTCACACCTCTACAGCCTATAGTCCTGGCACATATGTGTTTTCGATTGTCAGGGTGTTCATATGGTCTTCCAGGTTTAGACTTGTCCAACTGGGGACCGGGACTGCCCTGTACCTAGTTGAAAGTCAGACTTAGCAAGGGGAGATCATTTGTTCCACTTTTACCATGCTACCTGTGGTTGGGGATGCAGAGGTGTGCTCACCTATGGCCATCCTGATATATAACAGCACTAACTATTACGGGGATTTCCTATATTGTGACCATGTTCATTCTTCATATCTACATATATTTATATACATATATATATATATATATATATATATATATATATATATATATATATATATATATATATGTGTGTGTGTGTGTGTGTGTGTGTGTGTGTGTATCTGTCTGTACATACACATGCATATACACCTGCATGCTCATTTACATTTCCCATACCGTTGAATCACTGCCACCTACCATCGCGCAAACACGCTTGCATACCCGCTTACGTCTTGGGTTGCCACCTTTTCACATGGCCAAAGTGGGCATTTTCAGGACAGACATCAGACTTTACAGGCTGACACATACCCAGGGTCAGTACAAAGGTTAGAACTTTACTTATTTGCCTAAATGAACGCTTATTCTTGTAGCGGTTTGTTTGCTTCATCTGTTTGTTGTAACTTTGAAAGGTGGTAATCCTACTTACGTCTGCTTTACAGTGCCTTAAGCACCCTATATCTGACTGCCACTGTGCGAATGTGTAAGGTATATATTCCCAATAATGCACGTGGGGAGATGTGCATCTTGGTCAAGTGTTTAATCCCTCACAAGGTGGGGCAGGTGGTAACCCTACTTATGTCTGTTTAAAGTGCCTTAAGCCCCCTATATCCGACTGCCACTATGCGAATGTGTAAGGTATATATTCCCGATAATGCACATGGGGAGACTTGCATCATGGTCAGGTGTTTAATCCCGGGTCATAGGTTCTGCAGGACTGGCTGGAGGCTGAGCAGTCTTCTGGACAACTACTGCTCATACAACTTGTGTCCAGATGTATACAGGACTGGACATCATGTCGTGGTACCAAGTCTAATGTTTAGAACAGATACGTATCCCATGAGGGATATCCAAAACTTGTGGGGACCGATGACCATCTTTGCTTTATGACTGTAAGGTAGGGCTATACATGCAAGGGATACATAGTTTGCAATCCTGAGAATGCCTAGGGTGAGACTGCCTACTAGATATGGGTAGGGGTCACTATGTGCAGATATGGCCGCTCCTATCTAACAGCCAGAGTATGGCTGGTTTTGGTGGACGTTCAGGAAGGAGGGGTAGTGTGCTGTGAAGGGGATGATGGGTATTCAATTATGTATCCAGGTGTGTTGGGGTTGGATGGCTCAGTTCAGGCCAGACCATTATTTGGGTATGTGCCAGTAACGTTTCTGTACATATGTATTGCACATTTTAATGTTCACATGTTTGTGGGATTGTATTGCGGATGTGTATATTTGTTCTTTGGTTATCTTCATGATTCACCCACTGCTCCCTCGTAGACTTCCAGTTCACTTATTGTGCATCCAAGCCAGTCTCCCCTTGGCAAATTATTACATTACCCATCACCCCCCACCCCCATATTCCACAAACAACATTCATCCCTTCTCTAGTTGATGGCCCATGGCACAGTCAACAGAATACATTGTGTACACTACATATCTCTGGGACCAATATGGTTGTGAGGTCTACACTAACATTTCAGATCATCCACATTATGTACTTCACGCACATAGGTACTCACAAATACTTATCTTTCATGACATGGTAGGTAGACCCGGGTAATACCCATTCATCTATGGGTTGTCCTGGCAAGGACAACTTGGACCGTGAATGGGCAGATATTGGGCGAATGCTCTGACCATTGGTAGGGTTGCCACCTTTTCATATGACTTGGATGGGACATTTTCGTGGCACACATTTGAGTTTACAAGCCAACACATACCCATGGTCATTACAAAGGATAGCACTTTAGTTTCATGCCTACATATAAGCTTTTATTGTTGTAGCAGTGTAGTTGCTTATTCTGTTTCATTTACTTGCATATTCTATTTCATGTAACATATAGGTATTTTATATACATACATACGTACTGTATGGGACTATTACATAACATATAGGACATAATTATGTCCTACTATCGCAGGACATTTCACATTTATTATGATTTTGGTATGGACTCACCTGTCTAGAGGGGGACTGTCCCTCACAATGTGGGACAGGTGGTAACCCAAACCATTGGGCTAGGCTTGGCAATTGGCGGCATGCTAACACAATGTGTTTCGCTTCCACTTGGTATAACTAGCGACACTACAATGGAATACGGGCACGGGGTTTTAAATATCTTTGTTCAAGGAACGGGGACTCAATATTCAGCTACATACCTTTGTGTTTACTTCTTATTGTGGTGTTTGCAATGATATCTTTTATGCTTTGCATATATTTCAGTATCCATGGACACTGACAGGAGTGATTACTATTAGAGGCAGGCTGTACTAGTCACCATTTTAGGTTGCGCATTTGCAGCCGACATGTTCACACCTCCGTGCAGCACTTGGACATGCACCCTACACTTGTACACGTTTCCTATGCACGTGGCCATTACAGCAGCATGCCTTCATTAATATGCATGTGGTTCTGCTGCGCCATCTCTACACCGCACGGTCGGCGCAAGGCTAATGCCATCCTTGCACTGAGCTTCATGAATCCCGGGGTGTATCTTTCTTAAATTGATCAAATGAGCATTCTGTCAACTGTTAACAACAAACAAAAAAGCTTAAGAACACTAAATCCACTGACTCCTAGGACGCCGATAGCTCACCCACATGAAACAGATCACTGGTAGTTGGGCTATACAAATAAATGTATAAATGCACACCAACCACCCAGTTGAATAAAACATAAATAATCTTCCTGTATTTATATACAAAGAGTTTGCAACAGTATCCATCCTATGGGCTCACCATACCTGTGGTTGGCGAAACCCTATTAATATTCAAACATGGATGATGCTGTACCTATTTGATTGATAGTAATGGTTTAATGGTTGTAAAATCATTGAGCCCTGGTGGTGTCGAGGCATCCGTGAACAGCTGCCACCATAATTCTTTGTATGCTTAATATAGTTGTTGTTTTATACAACAAGTTCGTTGATCATTATAAGGAGGTATAGTTCATATATATTATTATTTTTATTATTTTTCATTTTTATTCCTTGTATTTTATACTGTTTATGAACTTGAATGATTATTGGATACAACAAGGTAGTAATCATGGGGATGTTGAAATGACTGGAATTTTTATTAGTATCAAATGTTTGTATATATTCATACATTTTCATACATATGTATACATTTTATATATGTTTACATTTATAGAGGAGTAGTGAGGATGTTCGATTTGAATCGAACATACGTAGTTGAAGTGATGTTAGAATGATCTATTTTATGTATGGAATTGTTTGATGCACTTGTCACTTTAAATACACTGTGTATTGGCATCAAAAGCAGTATTTAAACTGCAGCATTTTCAGTGTTTAGATGTTCTGATGAAGCCCGCATGTGTGCGGGTGAAAGAGCTAAACTTGTATCATTAAACAGAAGATTTTTATTCAACTGGTTGGTTGGTGTGCATTTATACATTTATTTGTATAGCCACCTACCAGTGATCTGTTTCATGAACTATCGGTGTCCTAGAAGTCCGTGGATTTAGCGTTCTTAAGCTTTTTCGTTTTGTAAATTGATGGTGTCTCCTTATTTTCTGCTGCATTACACCATGTTTGCACAGGAGTGAGCAATGTGCAAATGAGACAGGCAAATAACATACATTATTATTGTAAAAAGTGTTTATTTTTTCTGATAGAGTTGAGCGTTCTGCCAAAAAAGTTGGGATTTGAACCGTGATCCACATATCTTACGTGCTGTATAATTCATCATATTTAACAGGTGTGCTACACACACACTTGATTCACAGCTCTAATTTATAGCATCCTTATCATATTAGCAACTTCTACTGATTTTAAAATACTTATACATTTCACTGTATTTGCACTAAGCTGTATGCTACCCAAATATTAGTATTTAAAAAATAAAAAAATTACAAAATACATTTTAACACATGCTACAGATTTTTATACAACTCTTGACTTGAGCTATCATACTACTGCATGTACAAAACACACTATGAGTGTTTTATCTCTCTTTGCCAAAGAAACACCTTTGCTGCAGGAAAGCAAATCAGGTGTATACAAGTAAATTCCAATTTCCTTCACAGTATTTACAAGACATATACACTTGTACACTCATTTGTTTGCACGTGTGGCTTACATATTTAGTTCAATGAGTTATCACACAAACATTTATGACTATGTTTGCACCAAATGCAGCTCTTTCTTCTCTCTTATCATGTTCATCCTTCTATTATTTGTGCTGTACTCTCAGACATGCAGTCGATAGTGCATTTTGGATAATTATCCTTTAAATGTATGATAAAAATACATGACAATGAAAAACATTTTTCAGCATAGGCAAAGGAGTTTGGCTATTGCTGAACAAAACTGAAAAAATGTGTGCTGTTTAGATCCATTTAAAAGCTTGCTAAAATTACTCCTACACTTTGTAAGTGCATTCTGATTGACACATCCAATGCAGGTAAGGCAGTCTGAATTGCTGTTGTGTCTTCCTTCTTGCTCCCATTAATCATTCCCATATGAAGTCCGTTAAGAACTAACACTGATGCAGTGTCTACACTATGTTTACACTTGCTACACAAAGTCAAACATTTTGGATTCATCATTTCTAATGAGTTCACACCTCATTTGCATCTTCACCATGCTCAGAGGCCTGAATCTACACTATACAAATGTTACCGTGTAGCTAGGTAACTTAAAGGTGAGGAGACTTGTGTATTTCGAGAAAATAGAAGATCAATATTCCTTTTGATTTATCTGCAGGGAAGGTTTCTAATCTTTGCTGAGGTATTATTTCATTTCTTAATTACATTCTAGATTTAATTTCATGTTACAAAGCAAATTATATATATGCAGTAGAAAATGGAACTTTTATATATAAGCACTTCTTAAAGTTCACTGTTGGCATAAGCATTTTGGCAGTAATTTACATTTCACAGATAGACAGGTTATTAACTTTCATCACAAGTGTTATTGTTAAAATTGTTATCTTACAATCTTCTATATTATTGTAGGGAAATGTAATATACTATGTCAATGACATGGGGTGTTATGCTTCTAAGATGGCCCAAAGACACCTCCAGGGGAGTGGTGAACACAGTGAGAAGTAACTGGAAATCATATAAAAATGACTTTTCTGTTGTAAATGTGTACACATTTTGAGAATTGTGTTGAAAGCATATATAACAATTGAATTATGTGGTATTCCTTGGCTTGTACAAACTTTTGTTTGCTTGTTGTTTCGGGGGTGGGGGAGTTAACTACCATTTGTGTGTTGCCACAACAACAGATGTGTTTGAAGAGGATTAATCTTGAAAATGTGGGTCTATATTACAAGATCGAATGCTTAGGTGATCGAACACCTAAACATCGAACTTGTAGTACTGAAAGTGGAAAACAGCGAATGGCCTATTTAATGCAGAGAAATATTTCCTTGGCCGTTCACCAAATTTTGCCATTTGTCTACTGTAGAGTGATCTCAGAGTTGGTATAATTAGTTAGCGGGGGAGTGGGGGCAAAGCCCCCCACTTATTTTGGGTGTAAAGTTATTTCTTTTTCCATTACTGACCAACGTGTTTTCCTGCACCATTTGACATCTTTGGGTTCGATATTACAAGTTCACTGTTTAGGTGTTCTATCAACTAAGCATTTGATCTTGTAATATAGATGTGAACATGTGTAGTCACCCTGTCATTTCAGTGGGAAGCAGTACATTACCAAAGGGATATTCCTTATTTTGGACCAAACATTGTTTTTTTTTTGAGAGTGTGATGTGGTACAACCACATAACTTTCAATTTTAATAACTGAAATCTGTGTCTTCAGTGCCTAATGTTGAAAATATGTATATATATATATATATATATATATATATATATATATATATATATATATATATATATATATAGGAATTTCCTTATGTGATTTTTAGGTGTTGTTTCATTCTCTCTTTTATATCACATAGGATTATGGCACTCAGGTGTACAAATCTACATTAAGCCCCTTTCACTGACTCTGAAAATGATGTACTAGTGAAGGCATTCAGGTGTCACAGCACCTTTCTGCTTGCGATAGGATGTGGGGATATGTCTACCAGAATGCAGATTTGGAACCAGATAGTGAATGATGTCAGTGCATTAGGGGGTCACACCAGGACTTACGATCAGATGGGTCATAGAGCCATTGATATGATTTCATCAGCTTGGATGAGAGCAGCTGCAGTTGCCCATGAACAGCTGGGTATGGGGGTGTTGGGCCTGCTGCCAAGCCACCACTGATACTAAATGAAGAGTTATTATCCACTGTCAGAGATCTAGAGCGCACAGTGAAAACTGCACTCCAAAATGTGATTGATGTCAGTGCTGATGTGTCTGGAAGGAGACATATGTGCCAGGAGGACCTTGTAGGTAAGCATGTATATTACAAGTTTTAAGATGTCCTCATATAGTGAAATACAGAAAAATGTAAATAATACTTCCTGTAGATCTTTTTTTTTTATGGGCATCTTGATAAATTAATAAACTTAATGACACATTTTTTCATTGCACATGAAATGTGGGTGGTTGTGTCAGCCAAGTTTCAGTTAAAACAATTCTTAACCAATATATATACAAAATTGCCTATTCACTGCCCACTACATTATTGCAACTGTGATGTTTAATTTGCATCCTTACATTGACTCTTTTCTTCCAGTACCATCTTTCCTACCAAGTGTGATGTCATCTGCACATGGTAAGCCAAAATTTTTTCTTTGATTATTGATAACCATTTGTCAAATATATGCATTTATTTGCATCTGTGAGGTGGGTGTAATGAGTGTGTCTAATGCTGTATCATCAGTGATAGTCTAACCAGTGTTAGTTTGTTATCATACAAATTGTTTTAATTTATTTAGTGTGGTATTTATTTTATTCCCGTGTTTGTTTCTTATATTCACGGGTGATCCTGACAGTGGAAGTGTAGGACTCTTACCACCTGATGCCAGATTATCGGTAGACTCTGATGATGATGTTGCCCAAACAGAGGCACAGTTGGGGGGTGCAGAGGTTGAATCTGACACCGAGGTTGACATTCAGCCATCCTCTGTACTTCCATCAGACACAGCCAGTAGGCTTATGCATACCTATTTAGGGGAGCCCTCAGATATTGGACAGGTGGAGGATAAGACACTTGATCAGGGTAGTGTGGATACTGCAGGTTCAGTGCTGGTTGACTCTAGCCATAGTGAAACTGTGAGCGAGGTGCCATGCAAGGTATTTTAGGGGTACTCAGAGGAGGTCTGCTGCTCACTCTCCACCTGTTCCTGGTGTCTCTTTACATGCCACTCGATGTATGTTTAGGGCTGTCATGGAGGTGAAGGCACATTCCACTAAAGCCTCCAAGGACATGCTCAGGGTTGTAGATGTGGCACAGGCTGTGTGGCTGATTCAGTGGATCAGGTGACTGACAAGATGAAATGGGCAGTGTCTGTGATGGAACACTGCTGGGAGGGGGACAACATCCACGTGGGACATAGGTCAATATCATCATCTGATGATAGCCAATGTGGCCGTGCCTGTTCATGCTCTCCTAATGGCACTACTTCCACTGCTCAATCAGTGATTGAGGTGTCCACATCTATACATGGTAGGCCATGGGGTTGTAGTCCTGGGCATACTCATGAGGAGAGCTTGTCCAGAAGGCATCAGTCACATTCAGGTAGTAGCAGAACATCTAACCATGAGAATGGACATGCCAGTGCAACTCCTGGCAGAGCCATTTCTCACAATCAAGGGTAACAGTGATGAACTATTACCTCTACCATGCATGGCTCACACCCGTCAAGGATTACAACATGTAGAGCTAGCACAGAGCTTGGCTGTGTTCTTGCAAAATGTTTCACCTTGAGTGCCCATACTGATACACACAAATTACAGGTACATGGATCATTTATGAGGCTTATAGTTCATGCTGTCTCAGTGGCCATTTGAAAACTCATTAGGTTGATTGAAAATGACTTATACAGATATTATAATAATAGGGACAAACCTACTAAGAAGTTTTTTAGGAAGCATAATCTAAACTATGCACAGAAACTAGCCTTGAATAAATTAAAGGATGATAGTTCTATTATTATTACAGCCGCTGATAAAGGAGGATCCATTGTTGTAATGGATATTGAACACTATAAAGAAAATGTGAATAAGCTCCTACATGACATGAAAGCTTATAGTAAATTATGTAATGAAGATGTTATGATGAGAGTTTTTAGGGTGCATGCTATGATTACAGACTTATTGAAAAGTAACGTCATCGATAAAAATACATCTTGTTATCTGAAAGTGGTGAACCCGTTGATACCCGTTCTGAAGGGACTCCCCAAAGTGCATAAAGAATTACGTGACCCCCCAATGAGACCTATAGTCTCAGGGCGAGGTTGGCTAACAGAACCATTCTCCCTCTTTGTAGAATATTATCTTAGACCGGTAGTTGAAGAGAATCCATGCATTTTAAAGGACAGCAAGGAATTTTTGCTAGGATTCTATGAGTACATTACTACACTGGAGGAAGCTGATGAATACATTTTTGCAACCTTCGATGTAAACAGCTTGTTCACAGCTATCCCCAATGACAGAGGGGTTGCATGGGCTATGAGTTACTTAAAGAAACACACATCCTTGGAAGATAGGTTGGTGGACCTGTTAGCACTCTTTTTAGAGACCATCTTAGAAAACAACATCTTCATATTTGATGGGGAGACCTACCTACAGAATGATGGCGTGGCTATGGGCACTAGTTGTGCAAATAGCTACGCCAACATTGTGATGACGGAATGGGAATATGAGAAACTTTTTGTTTCTGATTTGTTTAAAAAACATGTCGGATTTTACAAGAGGTTTGTGGACGACCTCTTTTTGGTTTGGAGAGGGAATGAGACTGAGTTAAAGGAGTTTGAGAATCTCCTGAATGATTCGGTGGATTTCTTGAAGTTTAGTTGTAGTTCCTCTAGAGAGTTCATCTCATTTTTAGATGTTAATATTATGCGGCTGGGTAATGGGATTGTGAACACTTCTGTTCACAGGAAGAATTGCTATAGGAACACACTGTTACATAGAGATAGCATGCATCCTATGCACGTCTTCACCAATGTAGCATTGGGGCAATCTATGAGAGCGTCCAGGTTGAACCCTACTCTTCAAGGGTTCAGGATGGAACTGGATGCACTCAGTGAGAGGTTATATAATAGGTCTTATGGCACTGGTGAGATTGAGAAGGCTATGGAAACAGTCGTTGAATTGAGGGATACTGCAGCTTGCCCTTATTTTTCCAGTAGTTATAATGAATATGTGTCCAATAGAAGGAATACTGATAATATTTGTTCCAAGGGTCTAAGTATACCCATTCATTATACTACTGATGTCAACAATATTAGGAGCATTATTCAAGGACGATGGGATGTTTTAGAGGCAGAAGATGAGATTGTGAAAATAGTTGGAGTTAAACCTAGATTTCAATACAAAAATAGAAAGAATCTGAAGAGGCTGTTATGCCATAAATCGGTTATAGAACAGAGTACAAGGACCCATAACACTGTTCCATGCGGTAAGTGTAATCAGTGCAGTTATATCAACATCAAATGCTCTTTTAAATCACCTAATATAGAAAAGGAGTTCGTCTTTATGACCAATACAGATTGTAGGAGTGTCAATGTCATATATTTAGCCCAGTGTGGAGCATGTCCCGCTTTCTACATTGGAAAGACGAACAGAGAGTTTAGAATTCGGATAAGGGAACACATCAATCATATTAGGACCAGGCAGGAACACAACGCATTCAGCCAGACATTGTGAAGCAGCAGGACCTTCACACACTTTTACTTTCTGCATATTGCAACATATTAAGAACAATTCCAGGGGTGGTGATTTGGAGAATTTCACTCTAGAGGTAGAACTCAGGTGGATTCTACGCCTGAGAGCAGATACCCCACCTGGTCTCAACGATAAAATTAGTTTACAGACCATATTAAAAAAACGTAGATTGAGAAAAAGTGCTATGAAAAGGAAATGAACAGCGTTTTATGGTTTTACAGAGCTGATTTGTCTTTTATACATGTATGTATATGTTTGAAAAATATACATATGCATATATATACATTATTTATTATACATGTTTTTAGGATAATATTTTTATGTTTTAGATTTTTCGTTCACTCATTTGAACATGATTTATTGTACTGTTCCTGTGTTCTGGGAAAATGCAATCAGTATGTTTTGGGTTTTAGATGTAAATAAAGATGTTCAACACTAGGGGGTTAATTGGATGTAAGAAATGTATATAAAGGACTGTTATATGAGGTATGGATACAGTCTGATGAAGCCAAAGGAGGTGAAAGCGCTAACTGTACCTAAATAAAGAACGTTCGGTTTTTTATAGATTTGAGTTTTAGCTTTTTATTTCATGTGAGTTCGGTTCTGATTTATTTGAAGCCTACGTAGTCCGTTTACCGTGCATGAGTTTGTGGATTTATCAGTCATTTTACTATTTGGTAACGGACACGCTTTTTGCCTGGAGCTGCATCTTTTTTGTTATTCATTAATATTTCTGCCTGCCTTTCTTTCTTACTCACATGCACTCACTACCTTTTGTGTCAGCTTTGGCTTCCTGCCCGCCCCCCCAACAACACCCTGTGCAAATGACAACTGTTCCATATCCTTGATAATATATTTTGGATTCAGAGATACATATGTCTTTTGTCTGATGCCCAGGGTCCATACCTGACTAACTGCTTAGTTTGCTTTCTTCTGAAAATTGTAATGCCTTCTTACAGGTTTTTGTATTGTGTGTTTCACTGATACATGAGAGCTATTAGTTTATAGAGAACACATCTATTGACATAAGTTAGTGCTGTCACATATTAATGTGATTGCTGTAAAACTCACCCAACTTCTACTTAGATAGCTAGCAAGTAACAGTGCACAAGGATCTGTGCATAGGATGGTGACCATGTGTGCTATCTGTTTCTTGAGGGCATATTGTGCATGCCTACATCTACCTTCACCCAAAGCATCTGGTGGTTCTCCCTCTGACTCCTCACCTGCATGTGGCTGTGGTGACCTTGCCAGTGGCAGTGGGATGTGTGGTCCTTCATGTTGGTGTTCCTTTTGAAGCTGTTTTCTTAGGATAATATCATGAAGGGTAGCATAAACAGTGAAAATTTCAGCATAAGTACAGGGTTGTACTGCAGGGCTCCCCCTGATGTATCTATGCACTGGAGCCATGACTTCACCAGCCCAAACACATGCTCTATGATATTTTTTGTTTGAGCATGTGCCTCATTATAACATTCGTAGCGGGTGTGCATTTCTGATGGGCATCATCACCCATGGTTTGACTGCATAGTCTGCATCACCCAGTAAATTAACTTGTGGGATATCTCCCCTAGAAAACCTCTGATAGAGTTAAGAGTTGTGCCAGATATGGAGTTGTGGTAACTGCCATGATTGCCAGCACTCATGTTTACAATGATTCTTTTAGCGTTACATACGATCTAACATTTAATGGAGTGGAAGTCCTTTCTGTTTATGCATACTCTTCCCTCTTCCTTGAGTGGTGCTTTGATTTCAATGTGATTGCAGTCCATGGTACCCAGGACTTCAGGGAAGTGTGCTACAGGGTAGACATCCTGCATAGTTGTAGTTCTGTCCTCAGGTGTATGCGGGAAATATATGTAGTCACTGGCATGTGTTAGCATGGCATTCAAGAACTGATGGAGGATCCCGGATGCTGATGCCTGTGACATCCCAGCATATCCCCTGTTGGTATCTGGAAGGTTCCTATAGCTAATATTCTAAGTGCTACACATACCTCATTTTCCATAGTTATTGGTTCCTCTTGGTTTGTCCTTGCTCTCAGTTGAGGACGACAGAGGTTGCAGAGTTCCTGTAGTGTGTCTCTATCCACCCTGTAGCACTCTACAATTTTCACCCCATGCAGACCAAGAAAAGTTAAACAGGGTGTAAAGACCCTTCTCCTTCTTGGCCAAGTGCTATTAGCAGCAGCAGCATTAGCATACACTTGGGCCTGTTGCACATACACATGCAGAAAAGCAGCAGCAGCCCCTAACATTCTTTCTGTGTTGAGTAGTTTCTGTTGCTGTATTCCAATAGGTTGTGGAATTTGAGACCAAAACCTGCACTGAGTATATGCAATTGCTTTATAGTTTGTTGAATAGCTCCTAACTATTGGATTGGTTAATTAGCATACAGTTCAGCTGCTTATGCTGTAATTAGCATGCTATGGTGTTTACTGTGTTTGTGTGGCTCTACAAGGTGCATAGAACTGCTTACTGAATTGAAATCTGCATTATACTATGTGCATATAGCACCATAGCACACAGTTGATATTAGTGCATCACATATGTTTTATCGAATCTGCACATACATCTTTATCTGTAGCTATATCTATATCTGTATATATATATATATATATATATATATATATATATATATATATATATATATATATATATGTATGTATAGGTTTACTATCGAAATTGCGATCGGCCATCGTCGAATGTACACACTGTCAACTCCTTTATGTGAAAGCTGTAATGCCGAGTCCTCAAGATATCGAATGAAAACACCGAACATCGACATTTCCGACCACTACACCACAAAACAAGTGCTACCATGGGTCCAACAGGGGGGCGAGATTTTGCATTTTGGAATATCGGTGTTCGACATCCCAACAGTCGCTGTTCGGAGTTCGCGTTAGAGGTTTTGACGATGGGCGATGGCAATTTCAATAGTAAATCGTGTATATATATATATATATATATATATATATATACACACACCTAGGTGCAGTTTAAAATATTGACAGTAAAAAATGCTGACAGTCAGAACTGCAGTATTAAAATATTGATGATTCAGAATGCAGACAGTAAAACATGTTGACAGTTCAAAAAGTAGACAGAGGTAAGTGGGTTGGTGCAAGGGGTGGGAGCATATCTCTGTGAGTATTGGTGGGTTAGCAATAGAGCAACAGTTAGGTAAAGGAATAACTTTTGCGTTGTGCAGGTTTTTTGGGGGGATGTGTGCATTTCTGTCTCTGACCCTGTCTTGTGTATTGCTTGTATTGCAAAACAGTTTTTTCTAAGGTAAGGTGTGGGGTTATGATTAGGGGTAGGGTTAGGATTAAAATGTATTAGTAAGGAGGTATAGTTAGGGCAGGGTTAATGTTAGGACTAGAGTTTGTTGTTATTTTGTGATTAATTTCATGTGGGTTTGAGCATTTCTGTTGGCATTTTGAGTCCAGATATTTTGATGAGTTTACTTTATGAACTTTCAGTCTTCTTTCTGATCGAATGCATTTTTAACAATCATATAAGACTGTGCAGGAAAATCAATGTTTAAATGAAAAAGTAATGGTTATGGAGATGTGCAAGGCTGTTATAGCAGCTGTTTTTGTGTGTGTGTGTGTGTGTGTGTGTGTGTGTGTGTGTGTGTGTTTGTACTAATGTTCATGGGTTAGGGTTAAGCAAGGGCTAGGTAAGTTGACAGTGTCAGTGTTGTGTATGTTTTGAGTTGTCTGTGTGCTCTGTGTCCTTTTGTGTTGTCTTGTGGTACTATTTGTGAAAGAGTTTTCAGTAATGTAATCTTTAGGGTTAGAGTTAGGGGCAGGGATAGGGTTAGGGTTAGGGTTACAATTAGGGTTAACACATATAAGTAAGATGCAGCAGAGGGCCAATTTTTAATTCATGGGATTTACTGATGTAGGGATTTTTTAGTGTGAATGAAGTATTCAGTGTGATTCACTGTTATGAATCATTCAGTGTTTTGTTGCTCACTGTGGTCTACATTCCTCCACTCTTTTTTCTTCTAGTCCTTCAAACACCCTTAAAGCAGTATTTATCAACACTCAAAGAGTCATAATCTGCTGGTTGGGGACCTTAATCTACACAGGCTTGGCCCGCACAAAGCATAATGCAACAGAATAGTAACCTTGCACAAACTCCCACAAATGGACTCAGACTGGACCAAGCTTAACTCCCTCAGCTCTAAATTCACAGTTATTGACTTTGTTCTAGCTAACATAACAGAAAAAAATTATACCTTCTACAAAAAATTTCCCAACTTCCTTAGTGACAATTGTCCCATTTTGACTTCCCTGTTCCTCAAAAGTAGGAAATTCAGCTGAAAATTATTATAACAAGGGCTGTTCCTAACAACTCCCCAAACATCATTAAGCTGCTGCGCTTTACTGGAAAGGATCACCCAGATTCTGCAACAGTTTGCTGTGAGGTAAAAGTTAGTTTGCTTTTTATTTCTTGTATTTTGCACTACTTTACTGCTTTTTTCGATTTTGTATACGTGATTTGTTTTCTTTACACTATGTTTTACTTGTATTCTGCTTTTAACTGCATATTAAAACTTGAAAAGAGACCACAGCTCTTGCGAGTCAGACAGAAATTTTTATCACCTTCCCACCCTGTTACTGTTGTGTTCTTAAACACCACTGTCTCTGTAGTTGCCTGCACCTTATGTTCATTTGACCATATATCTCGTTTCCTCTCTGCTTTTACTGGATGGTGTGAGTAAGCACAAAATTATCATTCTGTGAAATCACCCCCCTTCAACTATTTGAATTTATTGGCCATCCTACTGTATTCCACAGTAACAAAACAAAAAAGTGCCCACCCCTTTCAGTCTATCTTGCTCTTTTAAAAACAGTGTCTCTCCACTAAAACTTAACTTTTTAGGCAGCTTAAACTTAAGTTATCCATTTTCATATCTAACTGCTTAGTGCACACTGCAGTGTTTAGGCTAAACCATTTTTTTTTCATCTTACATTTAAGTATCTATTGTAAGACCACCAGTTATTGGAGAGCCCACATTCTGCCTCTCAGTAGTCATCTTGGGAATAGTGCTTCTGTTTTCTCTGGTGCGAGAAGGAGTACAGTGGAATTATTTCCTGGAGACTGATGATCAACAGAAAGCATAATAACTGCTTTATAGGTGACAGCTTGGAATGTGTGCTTATATTCTAATCCTGGTGAGAGTAGGAGCAGAGTGCATTAATTCCTGACTGTTTCTGGTTGGAGATTGACTGTCTGTGCATAACATACCTGATTGGTCTGGTTACTATTCGAGGCATCTACCAGAAAAAGGCTAAAAGTCTGCAGACCCTTGCATCATCTGGGACAAGACTTTGGATCACCAAACAGGCTGTGGCCTGCTTCTCTTCTTAGGATTGGTGCTAACATTTTGCTTCTGGCAAGAGAAGAAGCAAAGGAGTATTGTATCCCAACATAGTGAAGCTGTGGTCAAACCAGCATTAATAGAAGCCAGGCAGTAGCAATTCATTATACTCCCCTCTTTTCATCATTCTTGACAAGTTAATTCTTTGTTTTCAGCAAGTACTGCTTGATTTGTTTCTAAGCTCAGAATATCTGCCTAAATACTTCATCCTTAAATTTTCAGGGTCTATGCATTAGTTTCCCCTCAAGTGTTTGGCAGTGCTCTGTACAGACTCAGACACCTTGAGTGACATTTTTCCTGTAAAAGCACAATTGAAATTTCTCCAATATCTAGTTGCACACAGGATAACTAGTTTGCAGTGACAAGCACTGTCCACATAGTTGCAAACCGGATACTCCTGACAGGGATTGATATTCGCACTCCAACAGTATTATCAATAAAAAAGGGTCTGTTACCACAGATATGAGCTTTCTTACTGTCTCTGTTACCAGCTTGGTGGATATGGGCATCCTGAGGCAATGTAGAAATTGCCTCATATTTACTGACAACCAGTTACTTCTCAAACTGATATGCAGCATACGGTATGTGAGAGATATATTTATACAACATCACTGGAAGAAAATCTCTCACATAAAAGTATTCCTAATGTCAGTAAGGTTGTCAGTAGTACATATGCTACACCCATCACACACAATTCAAAGATTTAATTGCTGGAACCTGTGTTCTGAGAGACTGCATTCCAGACTATATGCAAATATACAGGGCTGAGTATATATTTTTTTGGTTATAGAGTTTGTTAATTGTTGCTTAGATCTCTGTTGAAACTGTTGTCTCACTGTTCTGAGAGACTGCTCTGCAAATATACAGAGCTGAGTATATTGTTTTGGTTTTAACATTTGTACTGTTAGTTGTTGCTTAGATCTCTGTTGAAACTGTTTTGTCCCACCCATCCTGCCTATTTTTGGTTTGTAGTTTAAATTTGGTGGCTTTTGCAGTTGCCCGCCCCACTATAGATTTGATCTGGGACATTGACCCAGTCCCATTTCATTACCACATTCTACCTATTAAACTCTTTCTGCACTTGCTTTTAGTCCTTTTTAATTTAATTGCATTTTTTAAACTGTGTTTGGTGTAATATTGCTACATACTCAAGTGTGCTAGCTTGCACTGCGTGTGAATTGTTTTTACTACTGTTTTTGCTGCTTTTCTGTAAAAAAAAAAAAAGACTGTAAGCCTGTTTCCTACCTTTCCTGTAACTAGTGTTCCAGATACAGATTTGCTGTATCCAGGACTGTATGTAAGCTTTGGAGCTCACCAAGGCTTTCTGTGTTGGAGGGAAGCCTTCTAGCTTATCAGTGGGAGTGGTAGGCACTAGATAACCTGTCTACCACATAAGGAATGGTTCTGGTCCAGAAATTGTAGTTATTGGCCATTTGGGCAATCTCTTCCATCTCTCTCAACTTTCTGATTTGAAAGCCTGCATTTGCACTTGTTTCTGTCCTGTGACTCGTCTAGTGCAGATACAGATTCTTAGTTTTAGCACTTAAATTTGCTTATTCATGCTCAGCACTTGTTCAGAACTTGTAAGCACTAAATAAGCTACTAATTACTATAGCACTCAACCTTCCTCATTACCTAGAGGAAAACAGTTTTTGTACTTTTATCACTTGCTTAGAGAAAAACAGCTCTTGTACTCACTTTCCTCACTTATCTAGAGGATTTTATTCAGGCATGTCCAAGGGTTAGCTCCCAGTGTTCTCTCCTGTCTATCTGATGAATCTGAGCATCTTGATGCAATATAGAAATTGCCTCATGTACACAGACAACCCTTTCCTTCTACCACCCAACACTACAACCTGTGAGAGGTGCACTTATCTAGCCAAACTGGAGGTAAAGCTCTCTCCAACCAAGACCAAACTTGACAGTCATGAGTA
This sequence comes from Protopterus annectens, assembly GCF_019279795.1. Classification (NCBI taxonomy): domain Eukaryota; kingdom Metazoa; phylum Chordata; order Ceratodontiformes; family Protopteridae; genus Protopterus; species Protopterus annectens. Next base: position 309,041,443 of record NC_056725.1, on the reverse strand, counting down.
GAAGGTAAACATCTGCACCACACCATACTCATCACATAGTCTCACTAAATCTACATCACCAAAATCCACACAGTAACACAAAAACATTCACGGAGGCTCTTAATAATAATCTGTCTAAGCAACAGAGACCTCCAAAGCAGAAACGCAAGCAACCTCCATCCCCCAGCACAACCCAAATGACACATAGCCCACAGACTCAGTGTGCCACTCAACCACAGCCAATAAGGAAAAACAATGTACCCAACACACTAGTCATAGGTGACTCTATAGTCAGGCACACTGATGTCACACACTCACCAGGCTAAACAAGGAGAAGGTTACTGTCAGCTGCCTGTTGGATGCCAGGATCCGCCACATAACCCATGCACTCAGGTCACTCCACAAGTACAAATATGACTCTGTCATTGCCCATGTTGGTGTGAATGACCTGAGACATACCTCCCTGGACTACATATAAAGAGACATGGAAGAGCTCTCCGATCTTGTAGCCCAGGCAGGTATGACCTTAGCCCTGAGTAGCATTCTGCCATTGCCCAGAATGATACTGCAGTACAAGGACAAAATGATTGACTTCAACAATTGACTAAGCTTCTGGTGTCATTCCAAGGGGATCCAGTATCTGTCTGCTTGGGATGACATGGTCAACAGACCACGATACTTTGCCACAGATGGCATGCACCTGTCGCCCATGGGATTCCGGAAACTGGCCAAGGTTCTTGCTGCCCCTATAGTGGCTTTTTTAGACAAGGTTCAAATAACAAATTTACCACCATAACAGGAACAGGCATGCAAAAACTGAGGGTAATGCTTCTCAATGCTAGAAGCCTAAATCTCAAAATGCACTCACTCGAGACACTCCTTAAAATGGAGAACATTGATATCTGTGCAGTGACTGAGACCTGGTTCAAGGTTCCAGAGAGCACCACTGCACTCCCAGGCTATAACTCATATCATGCTTTTTGGCCATGTAACCTGGACCAAAACATCAAAGGCGGAGGTGTGTCCATATTCATTAAGGATATCCACACCTCCAGGCTAGTTGCTCAGCATAATGCATCCGAGGTTATCCAAGTGCAACTAACTCTGGGCAAAACTGCAATCCAAATTGTAACTTGCTACAGATCCCCCACCATGCCCCAGGATCCCCACTCCTCTTTTCTTGATGTACTGGAAAATATTAGGGTTCAACCAAACACCCTAATAACGGGCAAATTCAACTACCCCACCATTAACTGGGAAAACTACTCATGTACCAACTCCTTAGCTCAACGCTTTCTGGAATTCATAAACTCCAATGACCTGGATCATCTTATCCACACCTCCACCAAGGGAAACAATATCCTAGACTTAGTCATTACCAACATGAGTGACCGGTGTTCCACATCTGAAGTCAACTCCTCGTTGGTCTGATCTGACCATAAGCTAATCATATTTGATATCTACATTCTGCCCCCACCCCCCATTAAGGAAACCAAAGTAAAAACTTTCTCCAAAGCAACTTCATGCTACTTAAGACAGAAGTGGTGAACTTCATGACACCCATGCAGATGGACAATACAGTTACAACTGCTGAATCCTCCACAAATGCACTCTATAAGCACTTACACGAGTGCATGGATCGTGCTATCCCAAACAGAACCAAGATGCTATCCTCCAAAAAAAGGAAGCCAATCTGGTGGTCTCCTGCCATAAACAAACTGTACAACAGAAGGAAGAAACTGTTGCTAAAGAGAGTAAAATCCCATGAGTGGAGGAGCTCTGTGGTCAGCCTCAGTAAGAAGCTCAGATCCCTTATAAGATCCTCCAAAGCTAGCTACGAAAACAAAATTGCACTAATTCCAAGGACAACCACAAAGCATTCTATAGCTATGTCAAGAATCTGAATGGCAACACCCAGATCTGCTCTGAGTTACAGCACAAAGGCACGAAAATTACAGAACGAACTGATATTGCCAACATCCTGGCAGATAGGTTCAGTGCTAACTTTACCCCCCTCTCACCCCCTAAAGGGACCATATCTATACAGGAAGAATTCAGAGTCAAATGAAAGGTAAAAAGTAAAAAATGCACCAAGATAACACACAGCAAACATTTAATCACAGCAAAGTACAAAGTGGTAAGCGCTTTCACAACCGAAGTTGCTTCATCAGACACCACAGTAAAAAATGCACAGGTTTAAATAGAGATTCTAAAATGCCAATTAATCAATAAAAATCACACAATGATTAAGTAGCAGTGAAAAACAATTAAGCCTCATGCTCAAACTAAAAAAAGCATTGCTTAAAAACATTGTACAAGAAGGAATCAAATACTATACATGAGAAAGCACTTAAAAAACTTATAAAATCATTATAAAACATGGAAAAATACTAGGCAGGAAAAAGTTAAATAGAATACTTGGAAACTAATAGTTAAATACATTAGACTAATTTTGAAAGAACTTAGCTAATCTTAATGCTTGAGATGTCTAGCCTTTAAAAAATGGACCAAGGAAGTAGTAGCATTCAAACCAGGATACTTTTCAGCATTAAGTTTCAAAATCCACTTCTGTTCATGTCCGTCTGTGATATTCTCAGTGTCACCACCTCTGGGGTTTCTATGAATATGTTGTAGAACAAAGAACTTAAAGGAATGAGAACAGCCATTGGACATAACATGATTGGCTAGAGCATTTGATGGTTTATTATTACTAATATCTCTTAGGTGGTCTAGAATATGATCTTTAAGCATTCTATTTGTTTTTCCTACATAAAAAGCAGGACATTGTACACAAAAACAATAATAGACCACATCTGTAGATCTGCAATCAGTGTATTGATTAGTGTACAAAGAAAATGTCCTAGTAGGATGTACATATTTATTTTGCTATATATAAATTGACAAGCACTGCAATTCCTGCATGGAAAAGTACCATGCCGATTGGATCTAATAATAGTTCTAGATAATTCACCATGACATAGATGTTGTTTAAGGATTTATTATTTCTAAAACTAAAAATAGGAGAATGTCCGACCTTGTCTACCAGTCCAGGCACTTCTTGTAGCAAATACCAATGCTTTTTGACTACATCTAAGTATTGATTGATGTTACTGGAAAACTGAAACACCACTCTAAAATCATTACTAGTTCTGTTAGTATATCTTGTATTGTCAACAGCATCACCAGCATTAAAATAAGGTTTACATCTAGTGCTTCTCAGCTTCCAGGCATTAGAGATAGTCTGTTCAATGTCTGCAAGCGAGTATCCCCTATGTAAAAATTCTGTTTTTAAATTAGATAGGGCAACTACTGCATCTTCATCTCTGCTATGCAGTCGCAGTGTTCTAAAAACCTGACCCTTGAGCACGTTCCTAGGAACGTGTCTAGGGTGCATACTAGATTTGTACAAAAGAGTATTTTTTCTAGTGGGTTTAAAATAAATATTACTGCAAGGACTATTTAAAACAGATTTACTAATCTGCACATCAAGGAAACTGATGTCAGTGTTGGAACTATGGTAAGTGAACATTAAAAAATCAGTAGTTGAATGCAAATATTCCACAAACTGTGCCAAATCAGTACCAGAGCCTCTCCACAGCATAAACACGTCATCCACAAAGCGGACGTACCAAAGTATTTGTCCAAAGAATGGATTATTGTTTGACAACACATTTTGCTCTTCCTAGCTGACCAAAGCCAAGTTGGCGTAGCTATTTGCACATGCAGTGCCCATGGCCACGCCAACTTTCTGCAAAAAGAATTGCTCCTGGAACATAATAATGTTGTTCTCTAGGATAATCTCTAAGAGACTACAAATCAACTGTATCTTAGTGTTGGTGAAACACTTATTCACATAAAGGAAATCCCCAATGCTGTCAACACCCCAGGTGTTAGGTATACTAGTAAATAAGGATTCAATGTCTAATGTAGCAAGGACAAAATTCTCATTAACATCAACACTTTCCATTCTATCATAAAGCCTTTGTAAAAACATCTTTGTATCCTTCAATATTGTATGGCAGTTTGCCAACAAACCATGTAAACATCCCTCTACATAAATAGAGAGAGGTTCAGTACACCACCCAGTGCCTGAAACAATAGGACGCATGGGTGGAGATAACAAATTTTTGTGTATTTTTGGTAGGCCATATACCCGGGGAACAAGTGGGTTATACACATTAAAATTCTTAAAAAGTGAATCATCTATTAAATTTGTGATTAGTAAATCAAAAATTAACAAATAAACTTTATCTATAATAGCGTTAACAGTAGGCTTGGAAATGCATTGATATGTATGCGTATCAAGTAAAAGTTTTTCCATTTGTGTGACATATAAATCCTTGTCCATTAACACTATACTGCCTCCTTTATCTGCCTGCTTAATAACTATTGAATGTATATTTTGTAATTCTTGCAGGGCTCTGTGTTCATCTACTGTCAAGTTATAAAATGACATACTAGTATCAGTTAAGTTGTTTAATTCTCTAAAAGCAATTTCACATACATCTATGAATCGTTGAATACCTGTTGGTAAAGCTGGAACAAAGGTACTAGGCTTTCTGTATATATTATGTCCTTTATTACCTGCAGTAGTATCTGTAGGAAACAAACACTTCAGGGAAAGACTTCTGCCAAGTAGTCTTAAGTCCTTCAACATTTCTGCTGGGTCGGCCCTCCTTGCAGGAATAAAGGATAAACCTTTATTAAGAACACTAAGCTGTTCACTATTTAACACAAAAGAAGAAATATTTATAACTAAGTCTGAGACTACATGCGTCTCTTTTTGGATTGATGAGCTATCACATCCATGTGCTGGCTATTGAATGTCTTGCTGTTGTGTGTAAAGCTCTTGGACCGAGCTCTGTACGGCAGGGCTGTTCTCAAAGAGTAGTCCCCCTTCTTTGTCTTGTCTAAAAACACACTCGTTTCCTTGTTTAGTTCTTGCCCTTGAGTATTATTAACTACAGATACATTTGAAGTTGAAGGCATTACTGCTGATGCGTAAGTGGGACGCACATCATTAATAAACTTGTCAGTGGTAAAGGAAGTCACCAAACAGCTAAAAGCAGTAAAAGAAGGTTGCATACCTGGTTCTGCTTGCATAGCGTTCGTGAATCTGGCGCCACAACTCCCCGATCATCTGTAGTAGAAGGAACTGCCGAAGTAGCAGTAATAGGAATTTGCAAACCTGGTTCCACTTCTGTAGCATTTGTAGATACGGGCGCCATAACTCCCCGATCATTCATAGAACCGGAAACAGGACCAGAGGAGCCAGTCGTATTTCCCTGCGATGCAGTATTTGCATTAAAGGGACCATTACTTTGAATAGATGTAGTTTTAACTTCTTTCGGCCAAGAAAAGACATTGAAGATGTAGTAGTTCTCCTATTTTTAGTTTTAGAAATAATAAATCCCTTAAACAACATCTATGTCATGGTGAATTATCTAGAACTATTATTAGATCCAATCGGCATGGTACTTTTCCATGCAGGAATTGCAGTGCTTGTCAATTTATATATAGCAAAAATAAATATGTACATCCTACTAGGAAATTTTCTTTGTACACTAATCAATACACTGATTGCAGATCTACAGATGTGGTCTATTATTGTTTTTGTGTACAATGTCCTGCTTTTTATGTAGGAAAAACAAATAGAATGCTTAAAGATCGTATTCTAGACCACCTAAGAGATATTAGTAATAATAAACCATCAAATGCTCTAGCCAATCATGTTATGTCCAATGGCTGTTCTCATTCCTTTAAGTTCTTTGTTCTACAACATATTCATAGAAACCCCAGAGGTGGTGATATTGAGAATATCACAGAGGGACGTGAACAGAAGTGGATTTTGAAACTTAATGCTGAAAAGTATCCTGGTTTGAATGCTACTACTTCCTTGGTCCCTTTTTTAAAGGCTAGACATCTCAAGCATTAAGATTAGCTAAGTTCTTTCAAAATTAGTCTAATGTATTTAACTATTAGTTTCCAAGTATTCTATTTAACTTTTTCCTGCCTAGTATTTTTCCATGTTTTATAATGATTTTATAAGTTTTTAAGTGCTTTCTCATGTATAGTATTTGATTCCTTCTTGTACAATGTTTTAAGCAATGTTTTTAAGCAATGCTTTTTAGTTTGAGCATGAGGCTTAATTGTTTTTCACTGCTACTTAATCATTGTGTGATTTTTTATTGATTAATTGGCATTTTAGAATCTCTATTTAAACCTGTGCATTTTTACTGTGGTGTCTGATGAAGCAACCGGTTCTGAAAGCGCTTACCACTTTGTACTTTGCTGTGATTAAACATTTGCTGTGTGTTATCTTGGTGCATTTTTTACTTTTTACCTTTCATTTGGATTTATTTCTGCACCAAGGTTTTACCCAACACGGTTTCTTTGGTTTTCTGTTTAAGAATTCAGAGTCCCTGTAATCACAACTATGCAGGTAAAAGCTACACTCTCTAAAGCCAAAAACACAGCCTCCATGGGACCGGACAACATCCCAGGCTGCGTTTTACACGAACTTCAGAACGAACTGGCTCCCCACTTAAGCACCATGTTCAGTAATAGCCTCACATCGGGCTTTGTGCCCACTGAATGGTGCACAGCAACAGTTATTCCACTCCACAAAGGGGGTGGGGGGGGCCACCACTGATCCCGGGAACTATCGACCTATTAGCCTGATGAGCCTGGTCTGCAAGGCCATGGAACGTATCATCATGGAACTCATAAACAAAGACATCGGTAACCTCCAAACTCTGGACCCACCCAGTTCAGGTTTGTGAAAGGCAGATCATGCCTCCTGAACCTGATCAACTTCTTTGAGGCAGTCAACAAAGCCATAGATGAGGGTAAGGTGGTTCACACAGCCTATCTTGACCTTGCCAAGGCTTTCGACACCTTCCACCATTCTGGAATGATAGCTATACTCACTAAACTAGGTATAAATCCGTACGTCACAAGATGGGTTGTCAACTGGCTCACTGACAGAAACCATACTGTAAAAGTTGCAGACTCCAAATCTGACCTCAAAGTAGCGACAAGTGGAGTACCACAGAGTTCTGCCCTGGGACCTCACCTGTTTGGTATCTACTTCTCTGAAGAACAGGTGAACACAGAAGGCCTCTGGCTAATGAAGTTTGCAGATGACTGCAAACTAGGAGCCATAGTCAAGTCCCCAAATGATGTGGACATCCTACAGAAAGGCCTCGCTGAGACAGATGCCTGGTGTCAGAGCCATGGCCTCATGCTCAATGCCAAAAAGTGCAGTGTCATCCCCTTTGGTAAAAACTCTGTACCCATGAACTACCACATAGGCAGCAATCTACTTAACACCGAATGCATGATAAGAGACCTTGGGTCCCAGGTGGACAGTAGTCCCTCCTTTGATAATCACATCACCACAGTAGTCAGGAAGTCCTTCTACATGGCACACCTCATCATAAAAGGGCTTTCATCCAGAAAAAAAGAGGTCATTGTTCCCCTCTACTTGACACTCATTAGACCTATTATAGAGTACAATACCTCTTTTGGAATGTATCTCACAAGACATCAGCAGCAGCTGGAAAGGCCACAGAAGTACCTCACAAAGAGGATTACTGGCCTCAAACAAATGCCCTACACTGACCGCCTCAAAAAACTCCAGCTTTACTCCATAGCATATCGCCTACTCCGAGGTGATCTCTGCCTAACATATAAAGCTATGTCAAACCCAGAGCTGTTGGACATGCTACACCTAAAGAAATCCCAATCCCTCTGAGCTACATACTCTTGGGACATAAACCTTGTCACCACAATAAACAGGAGATGCTGGAGGGATAAATTCCTGTCCCAGAGACTTCCCATACTCTGGAACAGGCTACCCATCTATGTCAAGCAAAGTTCTTCATTAGCACTCTTCAAGACAAATCTTGATGAGTGGATGGAAAATAGGAAATACACCCCGGGAATCACTTCTGTGTCTATGCTCGACAGTGGCACAGGAAAATAACTTCCTTGGGTGGCGTAAGCCAGGGAACCTTGTTGGCTAGGCTTATGTAGGCCCTTGGGCTGATAGCCTAGTACCTACCTATGAACTTATGAACCTATGAACATATAGACCCACATATACTGAGGCACTTACATGTAACCTTCCTAAACCACAAAGACCTCCTAGACAAAGTACACATAAGAAATTCCCACAGCAACCCCAAATACACTCTTTCAAAACAACGCCCACATCAACACATAGTGCTACATCTCATGGAGACTCTGGCTCTAAGCCCATAAGGCAAGTCACCACAGAATCCAACATTCTAATTATTGGAGAGTCCATCGTGAGACACACTTATGTCCCTCTCACCAGGCTGAGTAAGGAGAAAGTTATGGTCAGTTGCTTATCAGGGGCTAAGATCTGCCTCATTGCACATGCACTTAGGTCATTGGACCGCAATTACCAATATGACTCAGTCATAGTCCATGTGAGAGTAAATGACCTGAAATGTACCTCCATAGACTATATGAAGAGAGACATCATAGAGCTCTCAGAATATGTGTCTCAGACTGGTATGAGCCTAGTAGTGAGCAGCATTTTACCTTCTCCAAGGATGATGCCATAATATGAACAAAAGATAACTGACTTTAATAATTGGCTTAGTTTCTGGTGTCATTCTAAGGGGCTGCAATATCTGTCAACATGGAAGGAGATGGTCAACAGACCACAGACCACGCTGCTTTGCCAGGGATCATCTGCACCTCTCCACTCTAGGCTTTCAAATATTAGCTAAAACATTGTCTTCCCCCATAGTACCTTTTTTAGGCAATGCTAAAATGAAAATACTTCTGACATAGCAAATCATAACCAGGAAAATCTAAAGGTATTACTGCTCACTGCCCGGAGCCTAAACAAAAAACTCCACTCCCTGGAAGCTCTCTTTACCCTAGAGAATGCTGATTTCTGTGCGATCCCTGAGATGTGGTTTTAAAGCCACAGGCAGTGCAAGTTTTGATGTCTTCTACACATTTAGATGAGCTACTTCACAGGCAGGGAGCAAAGGTGGATGTGTCTCTATTTATATAAAAAATAAATATACTTCACGGCTGGTCAAACAGGGCAATGCACTTGAGCTGCTCCATGTTCAAATCACCATAGGTAAAATCCAATACCATTTCCTTGCAAGCTATAGGTCCCCCTCTATGACCCAGGAAACTCATACCATGTATTTAAACTTATTAGAAACACTAACCATCCAACCTAATACCATATTCATGGGTGACTCTAATTACCCCACAATTAACTGGGAATCCTATATAACATCAAACGTACAAACACATAGATTCCTAGATTTTGTAAACACAAACTCCCTGGACCAGATAGTCAATACACCAACCAGGGGTGAAACCATAGTGGAGCTGGTCCTCACTAATATGGGAGAGTACTGTACACCACCTACTGTAATGCCTTCCCTGGTAAGGTCAGACCACAAAATGGTCTTCTTTAAAGTAAAAATAAAACCTGGACTCCCAGCTAAACTGGGAATATTCAGGATCTAATCTAAGGCTAACCTCCTGCTACTAAGTGAGAACTTGGCAACATTTCAAGCCCATATAAACCCTGAGAACACTTCTGCATATGCAGAACTGTTCACAGAAACCCTGTACAAGCATGTTAATAGCTACATAGAGGCAGCTGTACCAAATAGGAAGAAGTACAGAACTAACTCAAAAACAAGCCACCATAGTGGAATCACCACTCAATCAGATGTATAACAGGAGGAAGAAAATTATGGCAAAAGTTAGGAGGTGCAGCACCCAGCAGGATAAAAGCACTCTCATCAAACTAAGCAAACAACTCAGAGGACAAATAAAGTCTACCAAAGCCAAATTTAAGGTAAGTTTGGCCTCCCAGGCCAAGGACAACCACAAAGCATTCTTTAGCTATATCTGCAACCTCAAAGGCAATACACAATTGTGCGCAGAGCTCATTGTACATGGAGCCACTTATACTGAGCCAGAAGATATAGCAAACCTCCTGGCTGATAAATTCAGCTCCAACTTTACTCCTCTCTCCCCTCAACCTTCCCTCAGGAAATATCATCAAATATAACTAACCCTGCTATCAATAGGGAACAGGTCCTTAATGCTCTCTCTAAGACCAAGAACACTGCATCAATGGGGCCAGACAATATCCCAGGATGCCTTCTAAATAGCATGAAACATGACCTATCAGGGCCTCTGGAATTACTGTTTAACTGTAGCCTCCAAACAGGCTTCATGTCTCATGAATGGAGAAAGGCAACAGTCATCACTCTGCACAAAGGTGGGCCATCTACAGACCCTGGAAACTACAGACCCATAAGTCTCACTAGTCTTATATGTAAAGCCTGGGAAAGAATTATCATAGAATGATCAATAGAGATATAGTAAACCTCCAGCCACTGGACCCAACCCAGTTTGGCTTCGTCAAGAGCAAATCATGCCTACTCAACCTGGTGGACTTTTTTGAGAATGTTACCAAAGCAATGGACGAGGGCAAAATCGTTCACACTGCCTACCTTGACCTGGCCAAGGCATTTGACATAAAACCCCACTCAGGCATTGTTGACAAACTCAAGAGGTTAGGTACTAACTCGCATGTCACCCGGTGGATAGCCAACTAGCTCAGAGACAGGACCCAGGAAGTTAGAATTGGGGAGTCCACCTCTACAAAGAGGCCAGTCACAAGTGGAGTCCCTCAGGGCTAAGTCCTTGTACCGCTCCTTTTTGTCATTTACTTCTCAGATGTCAGGGCCATTGTCAGTGGTCTCTGGCTGACTAAATTTGCAGATGATTGGAAGTTAGGAGCTGTCATTGAATCTCATACTGACACAAATGTTCTCCAGGAGGGGGTGATACAGACAAACAACTGGTGTCAGAGCCATGGACTAACACTAAATGCCAAGAAATGCATAATAGTATCTTTTGCAAAGTCATCCATCCCTGGTAACAATCATATTGACAACACACCCCTTAGATTTGACCCAGTAGTCAGGGACTTAGGGACACACATAGATAGTTATCTAGCCTTTGATCATCACGTGTCTACAGTGGTGAGGAAATCATTCTATGTTGTGCAACTTATAAACAAAGGTATGGTATCTAAGTCCAAGGAAGTGATTGTTCCACTGTATTCAGCATTCATCAGACCTATCATTGAATACAATGCCCCTTTGGTATGTGCCTTGGCAGACATTTCCAACAACTGGAATGGCCACAAAGATTCCTCACTAAAAGAATAGATGGCATAAGTAATATGTCCTATGCTGACCACCTCAAGGCTCTATCCCTGTATTTTGTCTCCTACAGGCTTTTGAGGGGAGATCTATGCCTGATTGTCAGACCCCACTCTGATGGACCTCCTGCATATCCACAAAATGAACAGTGCCAGAATTACCCGTTCTAAAGACTTAAACCTTGACTGTGATATAAGTAGGACCTGCTGGAGAGATAGGTATGTATCCCAGAGACTAGCCCATCTATGGAACAGGCTCCCCATCCATGTGAAGCAGAATTCCTCCCTAACCCAATTCAAGTGCAACTTGGACAAATGGATAGAAAACCAGAAATTCATCCCTGATTTGGCACCTATATCTCTAGTGCAAACAGGTAACCTATAAATGGTTCACCTCCCAAGCCCATGCTTACACTTATCAAGGGTGATAGAACTTGTCATAGATTCAGGATGCATGGCTAGGCTTAAAAAGGCCCTTGTGGTCATTAGCCTAGTAAACACCTATGAACCTATGAACCAATTCAATGCAGAGTTTTTTTCCAATGAGAATGATAAAAATAGAGGGATAACTCCTGATGTGATTGGATGAAATAATGTGATAAATCAGGGACAAAGCCAATCAGAACAGAACATTCACACATTACCGCCTACATAGGTTCATAGGTACATAGGACAATACTAGGCTATTTGCCTGGAGGCCCTTATAAGCCTAGCCAAGAATTTCACTCATGTTACCACAAATTCAGCACCTGTTTTCCCTGTCCAATAGGGACACAGGTGGGATCTCAGGGGTATATTTTCTGTTTCCCATCCAGTCGTTCAGAATCCTCTTAAAGAGGGCTAGTGAGGTACTCTGTTTGATATGGAGAGGAGGTCTATTCCACAGATGGGGGAGTCACTGGGACACAAATCTATCCCGTCAACAAGTTCTATTAATGTCACAGACCAGGTTGAGACCTTGCACGTGGGTTGCACCAGTGGAGTTTGACTTAAGGATATGCAGCAACTCAATCAAGGCAGAGTCTGAGACTTCCTTGTTTGCCAGACACAGGTCACCTCTGAGCAGTCTGTATGAGACTGAGTAGAGGGATGGGGCTTTAAGACACTTACCTCTGCACAGTATAGGAAAGTAGCTGTAGAACCCTCAGTCCACAACAAAATTCAGAAATAAATAATCTAAATTATTGGAAGTACAATCAGCAGCAGCACCATCCAGCAAAAACAAATCTCAGCCTTTTGAGGTTAGAGGTCTACTGATTTTAGTCCCTGACTCCCTGAAGCATTGTAGACTCCTGTTTGGCACTGTATTATCCTTTGGTTGCAACTTACATGTCTCAGACCAGACTTAACAAATCCTTCCTGGCTTCCTGTACTACTGACACAATGACCCATGGCACAAATCTCTTTCTTCCTTCCTCAAACTCACGCTGATCCAAGGTAACTTTCCTGCATCCTGAAGGCTTTTTTGAAGGCATTGTACTGGCATGAAAACCATTAATGGTGCTTTATTGGTCAAGTATATGGGAGCTATCATTGGCTCCTGCCCTCAGGAACTGTTACTTGGTTGGTTCATATACCGCAATGGCAATTGGCAATAATTGTGGTATATGAGCCAATCAAAAGCTTTGTAAGCCAACACTGTTAAACGTGGAACAGCAGTGCAGCTATTTGACTGGATAGTAGACCGCGGTGCTGATTGGCAGTAATTGCAGTATACTAACCAAGCAAAACCTGTGTGGTAGAGCCAAAGCTGTTCAATGAGGAACAATGGAACAGTGGGTTAATTTAGGGTTGAATGCCGTGCGTTCTGCATAATCTGGAGAATGTGTCTGCTCAGGGGGCACGTCTTCATCACATTTTACAGCTTCTCAGAACAACAGTGCAGAAAATATCTATGTGTGCAGTTATGATGAATCTGTCTTCACAAGTACTTTGTACAGGTACTGCTCAAGAAATTAATTTGCTTCCTACACAAACAGCCTGACAGAAAGTCTTGCTGGACTTAACATTCTGAGATCTCTAACTTCTAGTGCAAAATGTCTTGTAAAAGGTAGCATAAGAATTTGAAAACATTAGGCAGTCTAACAAATAGCAGTGGAAACAACTGCAAATTAGTTACTGACAATGAAATACAATACTGTGAGACACTTCATGGTCACTTAAAGTACATATTAAAAGATATATACTGAAATACATATATTTATTTTCAAGAAAGATTGCTTGAATTGTTGCCTAGGCTATTCAGATAAAATTGGAGGCCATACAGGGTCCTTGATCACTGTTTTTTTTTTCTCAGTCACTGATTATATATTTTTCATAACATGCTGGATCAATAATTAAATCAAAATGTGCAATTTATTTAAAAGTCTATCAAGACTTATTTACTAAGTTGTATGGACCTAACTCAATGAGTTGATAATAAGACGGTCATAACATTTTTGCATTATCCAGCAAAATTCTTATTTTTTTCAAGAGATGACTAAGCAAAGACCTATGATAAACCAGGTGTATATTCAAATATCCAATTACATAGGATAAAGCAAAGTTCCATTTACTAGGGATTGTCTTTCCACTTGCTATCAAGCAAAATTGGAAGTTAAAAATACATAAAAATATGTAACTATACTAATGTTGAGGAAACTAAGAAGGCACTATAGAAGCTTAGCTTTCTCATAATGCTTATGTAGAAACTTGGATTACTTTTGATTAAGGGTGCCTGCAATTAAGAAATATTAAGGAGATTAATTCTTCTTTAAGTTTTTTTTCTTCTTCTGATTGTAATAATTTTTTTGGGGGGTCGGTGGATTCTTTTGTTATAGCTTTTGCATGCTGTTGATTGGGTGGGGTATTTCTTCATACTTCCCAAATAACGTACCTCATTTTTCACATTTACATCATAAGAACATGGCATATGTTAATCTTTTGTTTGTGTCTTTCGGCTTTTTCCCAGTTAGGGGTCGCCACAGCGGAACTCCGGTCTTCTAATGATTGGCAGTAGAGTTTTATGTGCTGGCTTGCCGGGCCTAATGCACAAACTTCAATGAAGGAACACCCATTCACGCATGTCGCCACATAGAAGACGCTGTAACTGAGAATCGAACGGGCAACTTCTAACTGTGAGGCGACAATGCTACCACAGCACCACCACTGCAGTACATGGCATATGTTAATCTAAATGGTATTAATCATCAGACTAAGAGGATGAGTCTTACCAAATACATTTTGACATCTGAATCCTATAATGAAATGCCACTTCTACTATAGTTAATAAAAACAACATAAATTGAACTAAAGCTACCTAATCTGAACACACGCAAATATGACACATACAAGTAAAGTCATAGGACAGCACACATTAATTGTTTTTTTTTCAGAGTGAAAAGCCACTCTGGAGCTCTAATGTGGGATCCAACCACCATACCCCCCAAAAAATTATATACATTAGCTCTATAGCCTCATAACAGTGAAGAAAGTGGAGACTTCTAAAAATTGTGTGTAACCCCTAAACTGAAACAGTTGTGATCAGGCAGTAAATAATCATCTCTTTCCTAACAACATGAAGGGTAGCCTGACATGTCTACAAGATGTCTATTTGTCCTCAGGGAGGAATAACATTTCTTAACAGTTTTCAATGGGCTGCTTCAGTTTTTATTAATTTTTGCAGCAATAAGAATGTTATAACTAATATTATTCATGGCAGGTAATATGCTGTAGTTGATGGCAACTCTTTATAGCGTCCATTTTCAGCAATTTAGGTTTCACTTTCCTCTCATATTCCACAAACTATAAGGGTAATATTCATAGTCCGGGGCTTTGTATTTTCATAACAGTGATCCACAAAGAGTGACACTACATGGCTATACAAATGCCAGTCTTTCAGCATAAATATGTTCTTGCAAAGGAGTTGTTTTAAACACTCCCCGTCACAAAAGTGTAACACGCTTAATACATAAGTGATAGTCGACAGCTACTACACTGATAAGGGCCCTTATATGTATGTCTAGGAGTACGATTCATAGACATGACTCTATAATGAGCTCATTTGCACACTAATCACGTACATAGCCCTGAACTTATGCCAGCAGCTTTCCATGAGAATAAGGAGATGTAAAGGAAGACTGGTTGGTGCTTGTGCATACCTAGACATTTTAAAGGGTCGTATGGGTGAATGTTTCATTTTTGGTTCTTGTGTATACTAGAACATGTTACTGAAGAGGTCGCTTGGGTGAATGTTTCATTTTGGTGCTTTTGCATACCTGAACATGTTATTGAAGGGATTGCTAGAGGGTAGAATTCATTTGTGTGTCAGGAAAGTGCTTGTGCATACACGATCAGAATGCTGAAGTGATTACTGGGCAAAATAATTTATTTTATGTCATTTCAGTGCTTTTCCATACTTAAAACAAACTAATGAAGGGGATGCTGGGGAAAATAATTCATTTGTGTGTCAAAGAAATTCTTATACATACTTGGACAAACTACTGAAGGGATGGCTGGGGTCAGGCTTGCAGATTGCAATTCCAATATCAGAGGCGATGGAACGTGCATACCCTATGGATGTCAAACTATATATTGCAAAACCACCTCATTAGCATAACACTTTTAACAGCATTTCTCATTTGCATCTAATTATTTTTAAGGACTTTTGCAGAAGCATAAATGGCCTCTGATTTTCACCTTTGCTATGCTAACATGTAAGCATCAGGAATTCCCCTACTGCATTTGGACATGCGACTATGAATACTGGCCTTACCAGTAGCATAGCTAGGGCACTGTGAGAGAAGTAACTGCCCCAGGTGCTAAATATTTGTCAGCCCAATCAGCCCACCCAGATATTTCTTTGATGCAATATCGGCTTTTGAAAGCCTTTGCAGTCTAACCTGAGTGTTGTAGCACTCTGTGTGTGCTCTAAATTGGGCAGCTGCATACTCTGCATTGTAACAGTTTGCTTCGGTTCAAAAGAAAAAAAAAATCCTTTTTTTTTTTTTTAACTAAAAGCTGAGCATAGTAGCAGTCTATGCAAGCTGGGTATAAACTGTAGAAACTATTTGCTACATTTGTAGCACACAGTTTGCTACAGTTTAAAAAAGCAAATTTATTTTTTTTAAACTAAAGCATGAACATTGTAGAGCTGTGTGCAGGTAGGTATTAACTGTCACAATTGTTTTCTATATTTGTATTGAATGGTTTGCTATAGTTTAAAATACACAATTATGTTGAAGAAGGGTGTTGGGTACAGGCACACAGAGACAGGACCTGAATGGGGCAGGGTGTCATATATCTGGCCAACTGGATGGTGTGCCTTTAGAAGAAACATCTGTTGTGTTCTTTAATTAATTAATTAATAAATGTTTGCAGTTCAATAGAAGAGCTGGTGGGGGGGGGTAGACCTAACTGTAATAAGCTGTTTACTTGATAAGCTGAGGGTATGGGATTGGTTCGTACTACTGGCCCAGGAAGCTGGTTGAACTAATTACATTTCTAGGCTTTGCTCTCTCTTCTCTTCTTCTACACAATTTTGATCATTATCGTAGGTGCATAGGTGTGTACTAGGTTAATGGCACTGGTGCCTTTACAGGCCGAGCCCACAAGCCTAGCCCATAGGATTATCATAGAGAGTTATATAACAAACTCTCTCTTAACAAACTAGCTTCCTATCACTCCAGACCAGTAGCCCTAAAGTGGTCTCATAGCTACCTGTCTGATAGGAAACAAGCCACTTTATGGGACAATAAACTTTCCTGCCAACTCCCTATAAATGTTGGAGTCCCACAAGGTTCAATCCTGGGACCACTGCTATTCACAATGTTTACTAATGACCTTAACACCACAGCTAACCCAGCAACAACTGTACAATATGCTGATGATGCTTCCTTAATATGCTCTGCCCCCACAATGACAGAACTCTAAGAAAAAACTCAAAGCAGCCATCCACAGCATTGAACATTACCTAATAGTCCATCAACTTATTCTAAAACCCCCAAAAAACAAGCTCATGGTTTTCCAGTATACCCTGACAGCTAACAATCTACCCCCTATCTATATTTCCTCTTCCAATGGCACTAAAATAGAGCCCGGTGAACCGAGAAAACTTCTCGGCATCACAATTGATAGTAGACTTAAGTTTGACAAACACCTTCCACAAACTATTAAAAAGGTTTATGTCAAACTGGGTTCACTCTATAGAGCTAAAGCATATGTCACTGACCATGCTAGACTCACAACAGCTAGAACCCATGTATTATTATTGTTTCTATACTGCTCTCAAAGATTTATCAATCTTCACAAATGTGACCTAAATAGTCTTGAATCTTGCTATAACAAAATTGCCCAATTTGCTACCAATCAATCTCATTATTGTACTGCCCTTCTCCAGTTACATTGATTAGAGCTGCCTCATTTTCTCACCCTGAATCAGCTACTAGCTGCACACACAGTTTTATACAAACCTGACAGCTGTCCAGCACTATCTCATCTTGTCCAACCCAACAGTGACCTAACATCCCTTAGGTCTGCTGATAAAATACTCTTAAAGATTATTAAAGCACAGAACTCACATGGCATCTCCTTGTACTCCCATATTATTGCCAAAAAAATGGAATTCTCTTCCACAGCGTATTCTGTCCATCAATGATACACATACATTTAAACATACCCTAAGGGAATACTTCTCTAAACATAGACTTTGCTCCTGTTCCTACCCAGGCTAAATACTTCAACCCATAAATGACTAACTCCTTTTTCCCATTTCTTTATGCCTCCTGGCTATTTAAGCCTTCTTACTCTCAGAATGTGACTTGATATCCAAAAATATATATATATATATATTTATTTTTTTTCTAATCAGCATGTATGGTACAACTGTTTGTTTAATATGACCACCATTGTTACTTTTATAAACACCATGTTAAGAATCTTGTAATTTGAATTTCTATTTGCATTTTTACTTTATGTACTATTATTTATTGTAATAATTGTATTAGTTATATGTCAAATGTCAAAATATATGTAATCTAAATCTATGTAATCTTTGTTGGAACTTTTCTCCCCGGGTCTCCACTGAAAATGGGCTTCCGGCCCAGGCAGACACTACCCGGTTAACAAATGAAATAAATAAATATAGATAAGTTAATGTTATAATAGTGGAGGTCATATATATTTTTCTGCTTCTTTCTGAAAGATTTATCTTCTGTTTATTTCATCATTTTATTCCACATGTATTTTGATTTGAATAATGTTATTTTTATTATCTTGTGATATGTCCTCACTGAGTCTAAAAAGCTTCATGTGGATTACTGATTTACCATTTATGGATAAATAAAAATAAACAGAATTGCACAAAGGTGAAGCCTGCCATGTGTTAGTTTTGACAATGTTCACTGACTTGTTATATTTTTGTTTAGCTTATCACACCTTTAATGGCTATTCTACGTTTTTAGATGAAATGTGTTCTGGTCTTGTTAGAGCTGGGAAACCTAATATACCCCCAGTTCCTAAAGAAAGTTGCATCCAGCAGAGTATGCCAAAGTAGCATTCCATCAAACTAAGGGTAGATAGAATTCCAAGAACAATCCAAAGTTGGGAGCATCTGCTGATGAGTGTGGTAAAGGTTAACTCTGGACTCCACACAATTCCACTTGATTCTAAAACACAAAATGTATGTCCAAAGACATTTACAAGTGACATACTAGTACTGCCAGAATACACCATTAGATTACAGAAAACATATGGTGGCCACATTTGATTGAAAAAAAAAATAATAATTTTCTAAGATATTGAATGATTTAACTGTAGATTCTGCATGAAAAGCTGCAAATATGAATTATGCAGAAAATACACAAAAGCAGGTCAGGGTTCTACAGTTTATGTTGGGGGATTATCTGTAAATGTGTCCTAATATCTGCAAACAACCAGCATGGCAATAAGCTCGGCAGCAATTAAGCCAGCACTCTGATCAAGAAATAATAAATAGATACAGACCAGATAGAAACTTGTTACAAGCTCTTTGTGGGATTTGAGCACTCTACATGTCTTCATGCAGACTATGGGGTAATTCACTCACAGTAGAAATGAAGGTGTTTCTGAGCCTTGAAATACTGACATTCAAGTGGCACATGGCTGATACCATAGAGGTGTGCCAGAGAGCTGCATGGTGTATATTAAATTTAGTTTCTGGCAGTCATTTATGGCAAGGTGGATGAGTCCATCTGCTTTTTGTCAAAAACACAAGACTGGCAGGCTGCCATGGAGTAGTTCTGGACCACTGCCAATTTTACTTATATCCTCATTGTAATAGATTGTACCCATTTACCAATCAAAACCTCTTCTGGAGATGGTTCAGATCTGCACTTCAACAGAAAGGGTTGGCCATCACTTTATTTTCCAGTACTGTGCTCGGCAGATTATCTTATCATTCACCCAATGACAATACACCCTGGTAGTATGCATGATGCAGCTATATGGCGAGTGCCCTCAAGATATCGTTCCAAGAGAGTGAGATCGCTGAGGGGCTATTACTTGGTAAGTATACATGCATATGACAAATGTGTTCTATGCTGTTATACTTTGTTTGATGCAACCATGCTAATGCTCTGGTTTACCACTGGACCACTTACTTATGACACTATTCAAAGCCCTGTCAGTGTCTGTTGAGATGCATTCAAGAGATCAAACACTGTGACATGGAACACTATTGAGACATTGCTTGTCATGCTGAAATCTTGATTCAGATGTCTAGACTCATCTAGTGGTGCATTGCAATACATGATAAACAATTGCACAAATAGTCACTGCGTATGCCATGTTGCACAACACAATTACAACAAACCATGCAGGTCTAGCAGCCCTTGGTGTGTGTGATCTACCCTATGAAGCCTAGACGTCTAAAGAGAAGCTTTCATAGGCTTCACAGGATGATAAGGAAGACACAAGGGAAAGAACATCCAGGGATGGATGATGAAGGCTGAGGCAATATATGCTGACTTAGGCAATACTGCAACATCTGCTTCAGAACTTTGAGTCATGACATGCCAAACATGCACAAGTACAATGATCAATGTGTGATGTGTACCCAATGGTGATGGTATACCAACACAACATGTGACAGGCACCATAATTCATCTGTGACTTGTACAAGTGGAACATCAGGCAACCATACACTTTTCTTAAGTTTGTCTAGCATCAACACTGACATAATATGTGGTAACAAATTAATGAAGAAGCGCATGAGGATGCCTGGAGGGCAGTATAAAAGTATTAGAAAAGGAAGACCATAGTAAATCTACAGCAACAACTGTGGACATACTTGCGCATGAATGTCACACATGTTCAATGTCAGTGTTACACATAATGACAATATATATTCAGTGCATCTGTGGACTATAGTATGCATATGTGGTACAGTGGGAAAGAAGATTGGCTGTGTCAGCATGGATAAGATAGAAGTAGTATACCACAAAAGTGGATAAGGGTGTGTAATTCAAGTGTGATAAAAATAAATAAATAAGTAAAATAACATATCATCAGCATAGTATGGCTGAGTTGCTGCCAAATTGCAAGTTGCACATTTGCCATGGCAACATCAAAAATGTACAGACATATGTAAATCATGTGCCAAGCAGGTTATAGCAGTGAGAGGACAGAAACTCCACACCACCCAGGAATTTGATGGCCTCTAAAGGTTGTGTAAAATTGCTTATCAGTGACATGCAAGAACATTTGATGGCACACTAATACATATAATAGCAGTGCTGAAATACAATGCAAAGTTATCTTCTTATGGAAAACATACACAGTTGGATTAGCAAGGTCCTAAATATGTTGGGGAATGTAGGGAAGAACATTTGGAGGATTTATGCTTGTCAAGTCATATATACATAGATCTGATAGTTGCAAAAGCAGGTGCTGTTAGCCTGTAGAATGATTGTGTGACGTTGATGTGAAGTTCACTCAGTGGAAGCACTTAGAGAAGAATATACCATGGCAAACACAGGTATGCGCTTTCATGTATATCTGTGCAAACACATATAAAAAAATAGGAACATTTTCATGGGTAATGGCTTGCTTAACAATGAAAACGTGACTAGATGTGATGTGTAGAAAATGCATTTATAGAAAAGTGTCACACATGATTGTTAGGAAATCATGTGTATCTTAATATGTTATGTGTCATATATTGCCATGACAGGGGGTTATCATGAGACGTGAAACTTGGAAACATATGCATGTGACAACGAAAATACAGTCACATTCTTTGTGCAGAGTCAAAGAAAAGTAGTATTCTTGCAGTATCCAACTTGTCAAAGATCACTAAAGAGCATAGTGATTTGTGATCAACACTATAATCATCACTGCCAAAGGTGCAGGGTGACATGGCACACAATCACTGGGATTCCTGCCATGCTAACACTACTGTAGAGCAGGGCCCTCATGTTGACAGTTGATAACATGGTCTTGGCTGCCACTGCCATGGGACAAAACCCCATTCCCTAGGTGCTATACTGCAA
This sequence comes from Protopterus annectens, assembly GCF_019279795.1. NCBI lineage: Eukaryota > Metazoa > Chordata > Ceratodontiformes > Protopteridae > Protopterus > Protopterus annectens. The sequence continues at coordinate 309,019,714 of NC_056725.1, read as the reverse complement.
ATCAGGTGCTGGCAGGATGGGACACAGTATGGATCTGTGCAGTGGCATGTGGTATGCTGCATGACAAGTAAGTTTGGTTTTGAGCATGGAAGCCTAAAGTAGCTCTGTACACATATTATAACACAGGTGCAATGGATGACAGAGTGCCATGGGTAGAGCTCACAAGCATAGGTCTTTCTGTATCACATCATGACATACTGATACTGCAGGTTAGGGCATATATGGCCTGAATACTGTTTTGGCATTGCTCTTGCATAAATGAGACAAGCTACTCTATACAGCATATAATCAATGCCACACTGTTTCAGTGTTCAGCTCGTGTTGCTATGACACTGTATTGCTTAGACTTGTGTCTGTGGTGCAACACACAGATATGATGTACCACCACACCTCTCAACCTCTTAGTGCAAGAAATTTGGACAAAACCATAAATAATGGGGGGCAAAGGCCCAATACCAGGGACACTTTTTTTAAATATTGCTCTTACAAACTTAGAAAGTTGATGGAATGACATGTTTTGCATTAACATGAATTTTCTGAAGGGTATGAAGTCTGAAACTCAAATGTCTGTCTTTATTTTCTGACTTCAACCCTCAATGATTTGCCAATAATTTGCCAGAAAACCACAATTTTATAAGAAACAGACCAAAAATCTGAGGCAAAAATCTGGACATTATGCAAAAATCTGTACAGTTGAAATGTATGTGTACCAGCCATCCAGTTGCATGAGTTATCGCCTGACACGCATTAGGCAACCTGTTGTCCTATGGCTGTCATCTGTCAGTTGTGTAGCTCTCTCACCACAGTTTTCAGGCTCATGTTTAGACAGTTGTCCAAAGTCTTCTAATTGACCTGTAGCTGAGGCTCCAATACCAGCAGACTTGCTGGTTTCACTGCCCTCCTTGTCTGAAGAAATACCTTGGGGTAAAGATTCCTTGCCATCAGGGCTGGATAAAGCAGACTCAGTCACTATGTTTTGTGCTTCATCAGGTGTGTTGGCTTTCTGTACCACACCACTTCCTGTATCAGGAACAGTGGATGAGTCTGAAGAGGAAGCAGGAAGTGGATGAGCGGCAAGCACAAAAACACACACAATTGGATTATCGGCACATCTTACAGATGTGCACAGAAGAAGACTATATTAAAATACTTCACAACCAAGGTGGAAAACTCTGTACTGCTGCAATGTAATCCAATAAATACTTGGTCATTTAACCTGTGACTATCAGCATGAGAAGACCCTGCAATTTAGGAGATGTAAACAAGACGGCAGCAAATGAAATGTATGACAGTTAGGCAACACTTAGCTGGCATGTCTTCATCTGTGGATACATGACATGTCCTATTAGAATGTTTAGTTGTGGAAGACATGTGAGATATATATGGCCTAAACTGTAAAATGATAGGTATCTTAATAAACAACACGTATATAGGTTTACCACCATGTCCGCTCTCTGCAGGAAAGTCCCTGTTTGGGCAGCTGCGTCCTGTTGAAAGAAAAAGACTGAAAAATGACAAATGTGTTGAGATTTTAAGACAAAAGAATTTCCTAAGTCTTCGTTAACAGTAAATTATCTAAATATTATATGAAACAAAATGAGCAAATCAATTAATACAGGAAAAGTCTTTTATTTTGGCAAAAATGTGAGTCCCAGTACTTTGCACTGGCTGTAGTTATGTTTTTTTTTTCCACACAATCTCGTGTTGCTACAAAAAATGTCCCTCTTCAGGAATTTAAAAAGTGTCAACCATGCAGGTATACCTTTGTCTCCTACAGGAATGTAATGCAACATGTATCTGGGTATCATGCCTGAGGCCTCTCAGTATGAGAAGCATGAAAGTGGCACAAAAAAGGTAGTTACACTGATGTGACAGACAGGGGATACTTACCTGGCATGTCTTCAACAGATGAGACATGAGCAGTCTACTGGACTGTGGCTGTGGAATTCATGATGTGCAACTGATGTTTGTAGGTTCCTAGGTGAATACTAGCTAATTGCCCTGAAGGGTAATTTTAAGCCTAGCCAATAACCCAAAGTAGGAATCAAACCTTGCACTTTGTGTCTATAAAGTGAAGACCTTAACCATTATGCTAAAACAACTCCCAAAGTACAACATAGTATCAGCAATCCATCTACACAGTGTGGAAGTACAACTTACAGCCTTCTGTAGCGAGAACAGGTATGCTATTAGTTGTACTATTAACATTGCTTAATGTTTGCTATATATGGCCTAAAATGTAAAATATTAAGTAGCTTAATAACTGACATACCACTGGGACTAGGTAGGCCAACCCCTCAATGTTCCCACCCAGTATAAAGCAGCTATGAGAAAAGTTGTGGTATCATACCTGAAACAACTATGTGCCTGTTGGCACCAGAATTGTAAGCCCCCTCCTTCTGGCATCACTCTGGCATCTGTTGTGGCTGACTTGTAGCTGTGTCATGTCAAAATGGTTACAATATCATCCCACATTTGGTTTCCCAGGAACTTATAATCCATCTTTCACATGCAGATTTTTGCCATGCTGCTATAGGGTATTCAATTTTATTTCATTTTCACAGTAGAAGTTCTACTCCTTGGAGCAAAGTAGACTCATCTATAACACACAGAAGTGTGCATTTCAAGACTATGAACACTATCTTCGGTACACTTAAGCAATGCATATTTGCTGGATAAAGCCAAATAAGCAGGCATATGATACACATTGCAACATTACTTCCTGACAATGTGCTTCATGCTCTGCCATTGCAGGAATGGGCAACATCACTTTATCACTATTGCTGCTGTAAGTATTGACAATAAAAAAAACATGACATGAAAAATACCATTCAAAAAATGATAAACATAAAATTTCACAGCTGTACATACATAACAAACCATCATACAAGTAGCAGATGCGGTGTTCAAACCACAAGCTCTGAAAACCACATCACATAAGTCTGTCATGTAAAATGTTGCTCTAGCATCAAGGCAACACTGCTGACACATATCTTATGATGAATGAATAAAGGCTTTTTATCTTTATCCGTAATAAGTGAATCCATTCATTCAACATGATATACAGAATGGATGAAGCTGCAGGAGATACACCTGCAACACATGATTAAAACATTAAGCAAAGTATGCACATACAAAGAATGATGCACATCATGTTTAAATATAGAAATGACAAACCATATCATCATATGGTGCAAATATATGTATAATGCTGTAGGATGACATTTTAGATGTGTGGACAAATTGTGGATGACCTCCACTTTTGCACAGCTATTTCAGGCCAGCAGAATAGAAAAGGACAAAGACAGTACTGAATTATACAATACCTTGCTAGCATTTGCTTGTTAACAAAACTAAAAAGCAGCTATAATGTTACATAATTTACTCTGTTGGATGCCATGACTTATTTTTTAATGAGCAGGTTTAAAAATGCAATAAGCATTAGTACGTTCTGCTACACCTACAGATTCAGTCAGAATATGAAGCGCTCTGTATGACTTAATGAGCTATATATATATATATATATATATATATATATATATATATATATATATATATATATATATATATATATATATATATGTACAATGCACTAGCAAGTAAAATAGAAATGCTGAGAGGCATACCTCTGGAGAGTTCACTATTGCAGAAGATAGCCAAGGAAGGAACACTGTTAACATTTGTCTTAATTGCCTTTTGTGCCCAACATAATTAATGATGATAATTAGCACAAAACATCTCCAAATCACATCTGTGTGTGGTGGCTTAAATGTAAGACCTTGGAGCACAGAATAGATTACTGATAATGTCCAGTGTTATTCAAGCTACACAGGATGTCTGTGCCATGTATATATAAATGCCACCGATCACCATAATGCCAAATTTTAAAAGTAACTCTGGCAGTGTTCTAGCTCACTCCATTTCTAGCTGAAAACTGCTTGTACTTGAATCAGCAATCTGTCAATACAGTGTTTATTGCAAGTTTTATCTCCATTACAATATCAATTGAGAGATAACTGAGGTGCATCACAATGCCAAATTGGACAGATCAGGATATTCTGCATTTTCTTCATGTGTACATTGCTTTCAAAAGTAGGATGTGAGCCACTAGTGCACCTCAGTAATGACTGATGTGTGGAACACCATTGCCAGAGAGCCATGAGGAAGAACAAGGATTTAACGGGCAGGTATCCTTATCCACAACTGATATGATGACTTGCAATGGAGACATCCCAGCAGCTCTATGACTGGATTACTGTGATTCACTGGGCTCCACTGGCACACTAACGTAAGTTAGATGTTCCATACATTAACACTACCTTATGTTATATAATGGTTTACTAATTTAAGGATTGTATAACTGATACTTCACAGTTAGGGTAATATGTGCTTCCCACCTATATTAACAAGGTAATCTGCTCCTGTACTCAGATTTACAATAACAGGTACAATGTAAGAGTCTTTGTGGATAAACGGTCTCAGTGGAGTATTATTGTCTATGCAAGTGAAGCAAAGATACTTGTGCATATCACCATTCCTATGTATTCTCTACCAGTAGATGTCTGGATTGAAAATACCAGTAACCTTTTTGTATATCTCTTTAATGTAATTGTTAGATATATATGATTCATATTTCTGCTTGTATCCTAATAATTATGTGAATGCTGCATGACTGCTCAATAATTACAACAGACAGACACACACACACACACACACACACACACACACACACACACACACACACACACACACACACACACACATACACATATACACACACACAAACAGTGTGTATAGCTGGGATATACTGAGTTTGACTGTAACATGCAAATGTCGAGGTTCACAATGTCGTTCGCAACTTTGCGAACTTTGACATCTTGCCACGCATGCAACAAGCAACAGCCTTGGTGAATGCAAAAATACAGCTAAAAATGAAATGGTCATTTTTCCCTTCTAAATTGCAGGCAACTGTTTTGTTGCATTTACAAAAAGCAGCTGTACAGCTTGTGACCCACATGGACTGCTACAGCATGTCACTACCAACAACAAATGCATTACTTTCCCTTATTTCTAAATATCTACACAGGTTGGAGATAAAGCAGTATCTGCAGCTTGCAGATGCTAACATATTTCACCTGGAGCCATTATCACACCTCTTTACACTTTGCCTCTAGGGCCACATAGGTTCAAAGATAGGTACTAGACTATTGGCCCTGGGGCCTATATAAGCCTAGCCAAAAAGGTTCCCTGGCTTTTGCCACCCAAAAAAAATTATTTTCCTGTGCCACTGTCAAACAGTGCCACAGAAGTGATCCCCAGGGTGAATTTTCTATTTCCCATCCAGTCGTCAAGATTTTTCTTAAAGAGGGCCAATGAGGAGCTTTGCTTGACGTGAATGGGTAGTTTGTTCCAGAGTATGGGACATCTCTGGGACAGGAATCTATCCCTCCAGCATGTTCTGTTTATTGTGGTGACAAAGTTTAGGTCCCTGGAGCATGTGGTTCAGAGAGATTGAAATTTCTTTAAGTGTAGCATGTCCAACAGCTCTGGGTTTGACATAGCTTTGTATGTTAGACAGAGATCTCCTCTGAGTAGGCGATATGTGATGGAGTAGAGCTTGAGATTTTTGAGGTGGTCTGCATATGGCATCTGTGTGAGGCTGGTAATCCTCTTAGTGAGGTATTTCTGTGGCCTTTCCAATTGTTGCAGGTGTCTTGTGATACATGCCAAATGGGGCATTGTACTCTATAATGGGTCTGATGAGCGATGAGCAGAGAGGAACAATGACCTCCTTTTTTCTAGAGGAGAACCCTTTTGTGATGAGGTGTGCCACATAGAAGGATTTCCTGACTACTATGGCAATGTGGTTATCAAAGGAGATACTATTGTCCACCTGTGTCCCAAGGTCTCTTATCACACTTTCAATGTTTAGTGAGCTACTGCCTATTTGGTAGTTCATGGGTACCGAGTTTTTCCCAAAGAGGATGACAATGCACATCTTAACATTGAGCTTGAGGCCATGGCTTTAACACCAAGCATCTGTCTCTGTGAGGCCCTTTTGCAGAATGTCTACATCATTAGGTAATACTATTAGGGATCCCAGGTTGCAGTCATCTGCAAACTTTGTTAGCCAAAGACCTTCTGCATTGGCCTACACTTCAGAGAAGTAGATGCTGAAAAGGAGAGGACCCAGGACCGAACCATGTGGTAATCTACTCTTCACTGGTCTGAAGTCAGACTTGGAGTCTGCTACTTTTACTGTGTGGGTTCTGTCAGTGAGCCAGTTGGCCACCCATCTTCTGACATAAGGATTTATGCCCAGTTTAGTGAGTTTATCTATAATTCCAGAGTGGGGGATGGTATTGAAAGCCTTGGCTATGTCAAGATAGGCTGTGTTCACTACATTGCTCTCATCTACGGCTCTAGTGACTGCATCAAAGAAGTCAATCAGGTTTAGTAGACATGATCTACCTTTTACAAACCCAAAATGAGTGGGGTCCAGGGTTTGGATGTTACCTATGTCTTTGTTTATAAGCTCCAAGATGATACTTTCCATGGCCTTGCAGACCAGGCTCATCAGGCTAATGGGTCGGTAGTTTCCAGGGTCCATGTTGGCACCCCCTTGTAGAGTGGGTTAACCGTCACTGTGCGCCATTCAGTAGGCACATAGCTTGAGGTGAGGCTATGATTGAACATGATACTTAGGTGAGGTGCCAGTTCATTCCGCAATTCATCAGTATGCAGCCTGGGATGTTGTCTGGTCCCATGGATGCTGTCTTCTTGGCTTTGAAGAGTGCGGTCTTTACTTATTCATCTGTGATTGCAGGGGCTTTGCATTCTTCCGGTATTAAGAAGGGCCCTTTGGAGGGTGAGAGGGGGGTAAAATTAGCACTGAACCTGTCTGCCAGGATGTTGGTAATATCGGTTGGTTCTGTATATTTAGTGTCATTGTGCTGTAGCTCACAGCAGATCTGAGTGTTGACATTAAGATTCTTGACATAGCTGTAAAATGCTTTGTGATTTACTTTGGAATCAGTGGTGATTTTATTTTCATAACTGGCTTTGGAGGATTTTATGAGGGATCTCAGCTTCTTGCTGAGGCTGACCAGGGAGTTCCTCCAATCTTGGGATTTTACTCTATTTTGCAACAGCTTCTTCCTTCTGTTGTAGAGTTTGTTTATGAGAGACAACCACCAGATTGACTTCCTTTTTTTGGAGTATGGCGTCTTGGGTCTGTTGGGGATGGCATGATCCATGCACTCATGTATGTGCTTATATAGTACATTTGTGTAAGATTCAGCAGCCATACCTCTATTTTCCATCTGCATGGGTGTTGTGAAGTTTGGCACTTCTGTCTTAAGAAGCATGAAGTTGGCTTTGGAATAGCTTTTGACAGTGGTTTCCTTAATGGGGTAGGGTGGGGGTGGGATATGGATGTCTAGGGTGATTAGCTGCTGGTCAGATCTGACCAGTGAAGAGTTGACCTCTGGCATGGAACACAAGTTACCCATATTGGTAATGACCAGGTCTAAGATACTGCTGCCTCTGATGGGGGTGTGGACAAGCTGATCCAAGGCACTGGAATTTCTGAATTCCAGAAAATGTTGAGTGAATGAGGTGATACATAAGTAGTTTTCCCATTTGATGGTGGGGTAGTTGAAATCACTCATAATTAAGGTGTTGGGTTGTACCTTAATATTTTCCAATATCTTAAGAAATGAAGAGGGAATCCAGGGGGATGGTGGGGAATCTGTAACAAACTACAACCTGGATTGCAGTCTTGGCCAGTATTAGTTGCACTTGGATAATTTCAGATGCATTATGTTGAGCAACTAGCCTGGAGGTGTGGATATCCTTAAAGAATATGGACATGCTTCCACCTTTAGTGCTTTGGTCCAGATTAGGTGGCCAAAAGGTGTGGTAGGAAGTATAACCTGGTAATGCAGGGGTGCACTTTGGAGCCTTGAACCATGTCTCTGTCATTGCACAGAAGTCAATGTTCTCCATTTTAATGAGTGCCTTAAGTGAGTGCATTTTGAGGTTTAGACTTCTAACATTGAGTAGCATTACCCTCAGAGTTTGCTTGCTTGTACCTGTTACGGTGCTGAATTTAGCATTTGAACCTTGCCTAAAAAAGGCAATATGGGGTGGCAAGAGCCTTAGCCAGTATCCAGAATCCCAGGGGCAACAGGTGCAGGCCTTCTCTGGCAAAGCATTGTGTTCTGTCAACCATGTCGTCCCAGGCAGACAGATACTGGATCCCCTTAGAATGACAAAGCTTAGCCAATTGTTGAAGCCAATCATTTTGTCCTTGTACTGTGATATCATTCTGAGTGATGGCAGGCTGCTACTCAGGGCTAGGGTCATACCTGCCTAGGCTACAAGATCCAAGAGCTCCTCCATGTCTCTTTTCATGTAGTCCAGGGAGGCATGTCTCAGGTCATTCACACCAACATGGACAATGACAGAGTCATATTTGTACTTGTTGTGGAGCGACCTGAATGTGTGCATTATGTGCCTGATCCTGGCACCTGACAGGCAGCTGACAGTAATTTTCTCCTTGTTTAGCCTGGTGAGTGGGACATTAGTGTGCCCCTTCAATCCATCATAGCTACACTGTTCATCACAGAAACATAAAAAGCATCTGCATATCAGTCTGTGCAATCAGAGTCTTGGCATGATTTAGTTTACTTGGGTCCGCAAGATTGGCTGTAGCTCTGGGAAGTTTTAGAATTAACAATGTGGGTTCAAAATCAGATTAACTATGTATTTTTTACATTTGATGACACACATATGGCAGATTAGTCAAGTTAATTTGACATTTTTGAGGATTGTAGGAGGCCAACTAGTATGAACTTGTATTTAATTTTGTAAAACTACAACTTTTTTCAGTGTTAATCATTTAGGTGATTACATGAGTCCATGTTATCCAGTTATGTAGATTAAGTTGGGGGAGATGCACCTTTTTATAATTATTCTCATATATCTAGATAGATAGATACATAGATAGATAGATAGATAGATAGATAGATAGATAGATAGATAGACATAAGTTTATATATAAATATATAGATATTGATACAGATATAGATATAGCTATATAAATATTTACTTGCTTTATAAAGTGTACACAGCAAATGTCTGTTACTTGTCTGCCTAAGTGCTACAGTCAGAGTTACTTGCAAATAAATTAGCATGCTGTCTGGATCCACTTTTGTCACAAGCATTAGAGGGGATAATTACCAATTTTATGTATGTTATCAAATTCTTCTCTTTCTTTCCTCACAAACACACACAGACATACATTTGTATACATACTGTATGTATATGTATATATATATATATATATATATATATATATATATATATATATATATATATATATATATATATATATATATATACATATATATATAAATTTATAAATATAGATATATGTGTTTGTGTGTGTGTTTTCAGTACATGTGCTTATTCATAATATCTGCAGTGAGGAGATTGACTCAGTAAAAACTGAATGCACTTATAGCTGCAAGCAATCAAATCCTTACATTGCTTGAAATTAATTCACTTAACATCTAGAGCTCATGCAGTTTGTTTTGTGTGACATTAGCATTGTTGGTTTAAATACCTGAACAGCCATAATATTGTCTTCTTTGATAGAGACCAAGAACAACTGAGGAAAAAAGAGCAGGCATACAGGAAGAAATGGAGTGAATGCTTAACTTTAAGATTATCTAGCTTGACAGTTAGGTATTTGTATGTATATACTTCTTTGAGATAGCTACCAAGGTATTAGATGAGGGAAAGGAGGTCCACACAGCCTACCTAGACCTCGCAAAGGCTTTCAACACCATTCCCCATTCTAGTATTATAGACAAGCTCACCAGCTTGAACATAAGCCCCTATGTCACGAGATGGGTTGCCAACTGGCTCATGGATAGAACCCACATGGTGAGAGTTGCAGGCTCTATGTCTGACTCTAAACCGGTTACAAGTTGCATCACCCAGGGCTCAATTCTAGGATCACTACTGTTCGGTATATACTTCTTAGAGGGACAGACAAGCATAGAAGGACTATGGTTGACCAAGTTCGCAGACGACTGCAAACTAGGGACCATAATTGATTCCCCGGCTGATACAGACACCCTCCAGAAGGGTCTCACTGAGACAGATACATGGTGTCAAAATCATGGCCTCAAACTAAATGCCAAAAAGTGCATAGTCATCCCATTTGGAAAAAACAAAGTACTCACAAACTACCACATAGGTGGTAGCCCCCTAAATACAGAAAATGTAATAAGGGATCTGGGGACCCAAGTAGATAGTAATCTCTCCTTTGATAAACATATTGCCAAGGTGGTTAGAAAATCATTCTATGTGGCCCACCTAATCACAAAAGAGTTTGCATCTAGAACAAAAGAGGTTATTGTGCCTCTCTACTCATCACTCATTAGACCCATCATAGAATACAATGCCCCATTTGGGATGTACCTTACAAGACACCTGCAACAGCTGGATAGACCACAAACATACCTCACCAAGAGGATTACTGGCCTCAAACAGATGCCCTATGCAGCCTGACTCAAGAAACTCCAGCTGTACTGTGTATACCACTTACTCAGAGATGATCTCTGCCTGACATACAAGGCCATGTCTAACTCAGAATTGATGGACATGCTCCACCTAAAAATAAAAAAAAAATCCTGGAGAGCAACACGCTCTAGAGATATAAACCTCACCACAATGATAAATAGGACATGCTGGAGGGATAGATTCCTGTGCCAGAGGCTCCCCATGCTTTGGAACAGGATTCCAATATATGTCAGTCAGAGTCCCTCACTTACACTCTTCAAGAGAAACCTTGATGGGTGGATGGGAAACAGAAAATTTACCCCGGGGATCACTGCAGTGGCTCTGCTGGTCAGAGGAGCAGTTGCAAATGGCTCTGGTGGACAGGGGCACAGGGAACTAATCTAAGGGGGAGGCAAAAACCAACACATTCTGGCTAGGCTTATAAATGCCCTTGGGCGGATAGCCTAGTACTTACCTATGAACCTATGTGTAGTATATTGAAAAGTAATGAAAACTGAAGAATCTTTGCTGTAGAGGGCATGTGTGTGTGTGTGTGTGTGTGTGTGTGTGTGTGTGTGTGTGTGTGTGTGTGTGTGTGTGTGTGTGTATGTGTATGTATATATATATATATATATATATATATATATATATATATATATATATATATATATATATATATATATATATATATATATATATATATATATATATATATATATATATATATATATATATATATATATATATATATATATATATATATATATATATATATATATATATATATGTGTGTGTGTGTGTGTGTGTGTGTATATATATATATATATATATATATATATATATATATATATATATATATAGTGAGGACTACAGGAGTGAACAGCCACACTTGCCCCATTCTGTTTCCATGTTAATATTTGTTGCTATGTCCATGTAGGTCAGGAGGTTGGATATGTGACATTGTTTGCTCTACTGGTCCGCAACATTTTCAGTTTACGATCTTGTGGTGCCATTATTCTGGAATTTGAAATTGTTTCAATCACTCAATCACTCATACAATAGTAAAACATATATTTGTGTGTGTGTGTATATATATATATATATATATATATATATATATATATATATATATATATATCAGTACCATGATTTCTCCATCAGTTCCTGCTTGTGGTGGCATTGCTGTATGTCTAACTGTGGAGTGATACAGCTCTTGCGATGGGACATGTGATTGCCTCTTCTCACACTACATTGAGCCCTCATTGGGCGGGTATTAATGCCTTGGAATACTGGCTAAATAAAACCAATTTATACCCCCCAGGGATGAACACCTTATTGTTGTGTATGGCTGAACACATTCTAACTAAAAATGTTTTTATTTCCAACAAAACTGCTATTGGCAACTACAAGGTACGGCTATGGGTGCATCCTTTGCACCCATTTATGCTGATCTTTTTATGGGCTACATGGAAGATATGATTTTATATGACCCTTTGCACAACATATATCTACCTGAGATTGATATATGGAGAAGATACCTGGACGACTGTTGGCTTATATGGAAAGGAGGTGAGGAATACCTCCAGGAATTTATTCAACATTTGAATGGGAACATCTGGGGTATCGAATTCACTGTGGAATATAATAGGAGTGCAATCAGTTATTTGGATGTCAATTTAATTCGACAGGAGGATAACACTCTTAGAACATCCGTACACAGAAAATTCTCACAATATAATACCCTTCTACATGCTGATAGTTTTCATCCGAAACATATTATTCGAACATACCGAAATCACAGTTTGTGCGGATGAAAAGGATTTGTTCCTCAGTGGATGATCTTCAGAGTCATCAAATGGATCTAACCAAGAGATTTTTGTCCAGAGGTTATTCCACTCGTACTATTGAGTCAGCAGTCCAATTTAGTAATGCTAAATCCAGGGATTCTCTTCTCCAATACAATACTAAAACTCATAATGAGGAATCAGATGTATGTAGATATGTCACCACTTATGGCAGGAATAGTGCCAATTTAGTAAATATTATTAATACTCACTGGAATATATTGAATTCTCATCCATTGTTGGAAGATTATCTGGGAGAGCGATGTTATTTTTCCTATAGGAAAGGCAAAACTTTAGGGAATCTATTTTCACACTATAAAAACCAGGGTCATGGATCACACTCCAACTCAAAGAACACTTACTGGAGATAAACTTTCAGGCATTTATCCATGTGGACATTGCAGTTTTGTAACTATATTTTCAAAACTACTTCTTTCACTAGTAGGAACACTGGACAAATATCGACATACAGTTTTTGGTAACTGCAGTTCAGACTGGATTATTTATCTTGCCACATGTACATGTCATGCATTTTATATTGGCCAAGCGTCTAGACAGTTTCGTGTCAGGATCTCTGAACACCTTGGTGACATTAGAAACAGAAGATTAACTAATGCACTATATAGACATGTTATCAAACATCCCACTGCCAAATTTACATTTACCATCATTGATCATATCATAGGGAATCGATCTTTTAAAACAGGTTGGCATGATATCCTAAATACCAAAGAAAAAGGTGGATCATTAAACTTGGGGCTTTTCCCTCCTGGATTAAATGATAAATTATAATTTGTAATTAACCATCACTTGCATTACGTATGTACTTATTTCTTATCAGGTTGCATTGCTTAGGTTTTGCATTTCAGCTCATTTTAGGATACTGTGGCTGGTATTCAACACCAGAATTCTTATAACCTGACTTTTGTTTCGTTTATTTTTGGGCATTTACCCTTTATTGTATGTTTTATTAAGTTTGTTTATTATCATTGATATACCAGTATACTGTGTCTCTTTGGATTTTTCATTATAATCTGGAGATATGCATGCAACTTAGGCAAACTTTTTGTTTACTGAACTATGTATTTTTCAATTACTTTTGCCTTGATTGTATTTTTCAATTACTTTTGCCTTGTTTGCATTTTTGACTTATCAGGAAGTGATGTCATATAGATGCCTTAGAGAACATTATATAAGATGATGACTAAGTGCTTTTTGCTGACTATACTACTGATGAAAGCCTTGCTGCTGAAACCGGTCTAGTTTCAGTTTTATTAAACTACTTTTGAACCTTCCTTGGTGCTGGCCTTTTTTCTGATTTTGGGTCTAACAAGTGCTCTTGCCGTGCACCAGCCTAACTTGCTAGCTCCTATACACTACATTGAGTGTACTATGCAGAAATGTCCCTTTTCATTTAGTACTCTCAACCATATATATCTGGGTTGATTACAATAGTTCATGTGGAAGTTTTTCTTTCCTGAAGTGCAGTGAGTCTGTTTGTTGCATTTGCATACATATCAAGGACAAGTGGTGCTAGTCATAGCAAAAAGTCCATCAGTGGCACATTCCCCATGTATGTAAAGCTGTCTTGCACTCCTGTGTTCACAAGTGTATTTCATCATGCCAGTGGGCTGTATTTCCTCACAGATTGCATTATCCAATTGAAGGTATTCTGCCAGGTTGCAGGTGTGTGTTGCCTCAAATTACTAAGTGGCTGTGTGGCCCCATTGACCATTATTGGGTTGCACTGCTATAATTTGTCTTCACATCTGACATCATATGTTTGTATAGTGAGTTTCACAGAATCTGATATTGTGTAAATTATGCATGTTACACTGTAACATTTCTTTGTGTTCCTCTTGTACCTGTCAGCATTCTTTATCCTCAGAATACAGTGTCTCATTGCTGCAAAACACATTCAGATGTTTTACACAGTCTTAAAAAATCCTGTTAAGGCCATGTCTTGCTACGTGTGTTGTATGTGTTGGTCTTCATTAGTATGAGACATGTTCTTTCTGTACATGCTTTTTTATGTTTCCTTTCCATCACATGTTCAGGATTATTGTATCATGTATTTGCAACCATGATGTCTGTTGCCATTAGTTTGCACGACTGTACATACAGGTATATTACATGGTTTTATGAAGTGTTGATGTACCAATGTTAACGGCATATTTGCTGCTGTTACACTGTACTATGTTGTGTGCCTCTCTTGCATATAAATGTGTAGAAGTACATACATTCGGCATACTGTGGTTATATATTGTGGCATATGTAACAATACTTAGCTGATTATAATCAGCACTTTTTCCATATGATGTTAGTGCACACACTGCAACATGAATGTGGGGTACTCATCTGCTGACATGTAATCTGTATGCCCTGCAAAAATGCTCTGCAATGGCTATTGTGCATTGGATGTTTTGACATGACAGGTCAAATTCCAACATCCACATCATTGCTTCCATGTATGGTACATGTAAGTGTGGCATAAGTGGATTCATAGCTGATACATGACTGTATATTTTGGTGACAGTCGCATGGCAAACTTGCAGAGGTACTTAAAAGGATAAGGAACTTACATTTCCATAAGTAGATGATCCTAATTTCTACCACACCTGCTGTAAGAGTGGCACAGTTGTACATTACCCATGTGCTTGTCACACATAGGAAAGACATGACCTTACTAGACTTGCATGTTCATAGTCCTGCTTTTAGGAGCGGTCTTAGGTCAACTGCTGCAATAGGCAAAAGGGCTCCACGGCACCCCCACCACACCACCCGGTGCCCCATCCTGGTCTACCTACACCAAATAAATATTGGAAAAGTGTCCCTACTAGAGCGGTGCCCTAGGCGGCCACCTAGTTGGCCTATGCCTAAGGCCAGCTATGCCTGCTTTCTTAGTACCAGATGTGATACATCACATAATTGATGGACAGCTACAATGCTGGGACCACAGGAGGCTGCCATCTCTTTATGTGTACTGTACAGAACCATACTAAAATCACCATGCATGCTGTACTGGTACAAGTAATAGTAGTATATAAGGAATGTTAAGCATATACAAGTGTGTGATTACACAGTTTTGATTACTGTCCACTGATGGCTCACTGTGGTCTGTCCTAGGCCTCTTGCTTTGGTGGATATTTACCTGGTATGAAATTTGATATGGATGGACTGCAAATAACCAAGTTTGCTGATGATTGCAAAGTGGGGTAGCTATCAAATCACATTCTAATAGTCAACATGTCATCAAGGACTAGAGCAAATAAACAAATTTGTGGCATTTTAATCATGGGCCTATTCTCAACACCAAGAAATGCAATGTAGAAATGCAAAGTAGTTTCTTTTGCTAAGTCTGACATCACTAATAGAAAAAAATAAGCCTAACCCTGCTCCCTGGCTATAATCCAGAAATAAGTATATCATGAGAAAAATAGATAGAGCCTGGAAAATATGGCATACAAACAATATAATAAGAATAAAACTTAGTAAGGAATATTTCAGAAGACTTAAATTAATCCTGAAAACAGCATTGACATCTAGGAACAAAATCCAGGCTATAAACAAATTTGCTCTTCCTGTCCTAACTTAAAGTTTTGGAGTGACCGACTGGCCCCAGAACATGCTGGATAGATTAGATAGGAAAACAAGAAGGATGCTTCATGCTCACCAAATGATTTATAAAAATCAATGCATTCCAAGATTATATATTCCCCTTGCAAAGAAGGGATGAGCCTCCGTGAAATTGATTACATCTATAGATCTGCAATCATGGGACTCCAGACATATCTGCTGACCTCACAAGACCCAAATGTAGTAAAAGTTTTGAAACATGAGGATAATAAATCTAAGATGACTTCTCTGCTTAATTTACCAGAAGCATATCTGCGTCAAGCAGGAATGTAAATCAAACCAGAAGCAGATAAAAATCAGGCAGCAAGTCATCATCTTCTTTCGGCTGTTCCCGTTAGGGGTCGCCACAGCGGATCATCTGTTTCCATTTCTTCCTGTCCTCTGCATCTTACTCTGTCACACCAAACACCTGCATGTCCTCTCTCCCCACATTAATTAACCTTATCTTAGGCCTTCCTCTTTTCCCGTTTACCTGGTAGCTTCATCCTTAGCATCTTTTTCCCAATATACTCAGCATCCCTCCTCAGCACATGTCCAAACCAATGTCTTCTTGCCTCTCTGGCTTTGTCTCCAAACCTTCCAACCTGGGCTGACCCTCTAATATAATTATTCCTAATCCTGTCCACCCTCGTCACACCCAGTGCAAATCTTAACATCTTTAACTCTGTCATATCCAGCTCTGACTCCTGCCTTTTTGTCAATGCCACTGTCTCCAACCCATATAACATAGTTGGTCTCACTACCCACTTGTAGACCTTCCCTTTTACTCTTACTGATAATCGTCTGTCACAAATCACTCCTGACACTCTTCTCCACCCACTCCATCCTGCCTGTACTCTCTTCTTCTCCTCTCCTCCATATTCACCATTACTCTGAACTACTGATCCCAAGTATTTAAACTCATCCACCTTCGCCACCTCTACTCCTTGCATCCTTACCATTTCTTCTATCCTCCAACTCATTCACACATATATATTCTGTCTTAGTCCTGCTGACCTTTATTCCTCCTCTCTCTATAGCATATCTCTATCTCTCCAGGGTCTCCACCACCTGTTCCCTACTCTCACTACAGTTCACAATGTCATCTGCAAACATCATAGTCCACGGGGACTCCTGTCTGATCTCATCTGTCAACCTAGCAAGTGAATTTGCCAAAAAACAAAAGAAAGAATATAAGGAGATGGACCAGATGAGAAGGCAGGAAATGTTTAAAAAGCATAAATTTAGTTGCAAGTATAGAAAACGTCTGGAAGAACCTCATGTTGATCATAAATGAACACAGGAATGGTTAAGGAGAGGCAAATTCAAACCAATACAGTGGGCTACATACATGCTGGTTTACAAAGTCCATTGAACATGTGAGAGAAACATACACATGAAGGTTTTGGTAAAACTGAATTGGAAACAGTCACATACCTTGTTGCTGGTTGTGACATACTAATGGCAGAAGGACCGGATACTGAAAGGCATGTGACAAGACTGTTGCACTGGGGATTGTGCAAACATTATGGTATTGAATTGGCTGAAAAACATTGGAAACATGAGCCAGAAAGCATCATAGAAAATGAAGACGTCTACATCACATGGGAGTATCCATTACCAACAGTTCAAAAGATAGATGCTAGAAAAAGCTACACAGACAATTCCAATAGTAGTAGGGGCAACAGGTCTTATAAAAAAGAGTCTACAATCGTATTTAGATATGCTACTAATACATGTAACTCCATACAAATTGCAGAAGGAATCATTACTGGCCACATTGCAGGTGCTATGAAGAGCATTACTGGTTGAGATCAAAGAGTGAGCCAATACTAATTTCATGAACTTTAATCATACTTTGACTTAGGAATGGGTTTTTTACGTACTATAAAGGCATGTTATTAATTCGATCTTGCAGGTAGAGCACCTCACATTGAAAATTAACACGTATGATACCGCGATAATTAAACCATTATGTAAGCAATACGTTGTTCTAAAGAAGTAAAATACATTGTAATAATTTGTAAATCATTACTCTCATACCTACCATGACATTATGTTGTGGTTCTGGTTACAGAGCAAAACTGAGTTTGCAGTGAAACAAAAATCTACCAACACATTATACATTTTTTTAAGTTTTCATTTTTTTTATTTTTTAAAAGTAATTTTTCTGCAAAAATACTTAAACCTTATTGTAAAAAATATAACTGGTAATAAAATGTATTGCAAAAACAATGATGCTTCAGAACCTGAATGCACACATTAATTCTCTACAATTTTTTTCTTTCAAAGTCTGCTGCCAAGGCTCCTTCATCTTCATTGATTCTGCAATTTACACCTTTAATCTGACGACTAACAGCATTACTTTGATGTCGTTGTTGTCACTATGTGCTTGTTTATTTATTGATCACAGCAAATCATGGCATGACGATGTGTTTTCTTTATTTTCCAGTTTCTAGCTGCCAGTAGGGACATTGCGTAAACAACCCTGTGTTGCTGATTATTACTCTGACTGATTTCACTTTACAAACTTCTTTTAAATGCTGTGGATAACTATTAGGTTCTAGCTGAAATTTTTGAAGGAGTCTGACATGTTTCTTTTGTCATTAGTGAGGGTTATCAGAGACCAGGACACCCTCTTCTGCATGCTGTGTCATACAGCTGAGAACTGTGTCCACAATCTTATATACAGATACCTGAAATATGCAGTGTATCACATGTACTCTAATGAAACCCCTACGCAACAAAGATACAAAGTGATGTTGCACACAACACATACTATATTTGGTGCCAGCCAAGTCTTATCTATTTGTGTCAGTCAAGGAGTTCTTGTTTTGTCAGTAAATACATTTTATCTTCTACAGATTGTCATTGCCATGCGTGTCCAGGTTTGGAACAAAGCAAATGTAATTAAATTCCATCTGTCCACTATTGCTAGATATTGGTCATCATTCTTCTTTTTCATATACCTGTATACAATATGATGTATCAAGTGGCCATTTTTCAACATACTGCAACATGCTGAATTTATATTACTAAATCAAAATGCCATGCATATGATAACTTTGTATATATTTATGCATTCAGCTTTACCATTTTAGATTTTGTCCCAGTTCTACCATGAAATCTATTTCATGTAGTGCTGAGGAATCACAATTAATAAATCTCAATTTTATTTTGTATGATTTGTTTTCTGCCACAGTGTGGGGACCTGTCGGGTTGTAGTCCTTTCCTTATAGTTTAGAAATCTCAGCCAGCATTTCCTATGTGGACTTCAAAAATTCTAAAATAAATCACTTATGCAGATAGCTTATAAGATTCTCTAAAACTGAATCTGCTTTTCTACATTTGTATGAATTCTAGAGCACAGGGCAAATAGTCCTCACAGTTCATCCTAAGTCTCAACCAGTTACTGTATGTACCAAAATCAGGGATTATGACACATTCTTTGGAAAATTTGCAGAGTAGCATCAACATCCACCACTCTGGCACATTTTACAAAATAATAGTCAAGGGGTTTAGCAAATGTTTTCCTCTGATGTGAAGAACTCTTGTTGGAAAGCCGGCTGAAATGCTCGCAATCTAAATTTGTCAAAAATAAATTGCTATAAATAATGCACTGATATTTGGAAAAAGACAAATCTGGTAAGCACTTTTATAGTGCGAGACCCAGTCTTAACGATTGTTAAGCACACCTGCTTCACTTGTTGATCAGGTATCACACTTGGTGTACTGCCCAACAAATGGCAATAGCAGAATTAAAAGCAGATTTCTTTCAGCTTGCTGTCTATGTCAGTAATTTTTCCTGGCTCTATTACTTTTGTATTGTAATGTAAGACAAAGTGTCACACTGTCTTTCTTTCACCACTCACCAAGTGCTTTATGGCTTTGAAAGCCCACAAAACACTTAGCACTTTTTTATTTTTCTAAAACCAGTAGTATATGGAGCAGATGAAGCTCCATGCATTATAAAAAATATGATTAGGTCTCCTGTCATAATCCTAAATTATGTGTTCTTGACATGAATGACAAAATACACCTCTTGACCTTCCTTCTCAGCATAAATTTCTTGACACTAATGTCTCAGACACATAATATTGTGGTTATGATTATAGACATGCTCATAGGATGATAGGATGATAGGATCACAGGAGACTACTAGACTATCAACCCAGAGGTAATTTTAAGCCTAGCCATTTCATCCCAAACTAATACCATAGAAATGCTAGTGAATACCCAAGATTGCATTTAGTGATGACTGCCCACGTCCAAGAGGGTTGTGAGCTATATCCCCATTTATAATTTGTGGTGCCCAATCCACTCATCTAGGTTCCTCTTGAACAGTGTCATAGAGGTGCTCTGTTTCACATGAGCTGGTAGCCTATTCCAAAGATGTGGCAGTCGCTGGAAGATAAATCTGTCCCTCCAGCATGTCCTAGTTAAGTCACAGACCATATTTGAGTCCCTGGAATGGATAGCCATAGTCCCATTTGATTTATGGATATGCAGCAAGTTCATTAGGTTTGGCTCTTGGATTGCTCTGTAGGCCAGGGGTATTCCCCTAAGAAGTCTATACAATACGGAGTATAGTGACAGAGACTTTAGCTGGTCTGTGTAAAGCACATGCTGGAACCCCTTGATCTTCTTTGTTAGAAACCTCTGAGGTCTCTCTAATTGCTGAAGGTTGTTAGTAGGGCACATGCACTCAATTATAGGCTGGATAAGTGCCAAGTATAGGGGAGTTATAAATTCTTTTCCTCTTGGGGTGATGCCTTTGCTAATCAAGTGTGCTAGGTAGAAAGCTTTCCTTACTACAGTAGACACAGTGTGGTCGACATTAAGGTCTCAGTCAACATGTGATCCCAGGTCCCTTACCACTTCATGGGTACTTCAGGTATTGCTGTTGACTAGATAGTGTGAGGGGACATTTTTTGTGCTGAAGGGAATGACAATCATTTCATTGCATTCAGTCTGAGACCACGACTAATACACCAGTCAATGGATTGCGTGAGACCTTCTTGGAGTATACTAATATTATTTGGGGATTCAGTGATTGCTTCCAGTTTGCAGTCATCTGCAAACTTGGCCAACCACAACCCCTACTTTTGACCTAAACTTCTGAGATACCAATCAGTAGGGGGCACAGCACTACCCCATGTGGCACCCCACTGGTAACAGGTCTTCTGGTTGATGTGGAGTCACCCACTTTTATAGTTTGTGTCTGGTTTGTGAGCCAGTTCACAACACATCTTACAACAAAGTGGTTTACATTCAGTTTGCTAAGTTTATCGGTAATACCTGAAAGTGGGATTTTGTCAAAAGCCTTTGCCAGGTTGAGGTATGTTGTTTGCACATATTTGCCCTTATCATTGGCCTTGGTCACATTTTCAAAGAAATTACCAGAATTAACAGGCATAGCCTGCCCTTCATGAAGCTGAATTATGTAGGACCCAGGATTTGAAGGTCACCTACATCTTTATTTATGAGGTCCATAATGATACATTCCAAGGCCTTAGAGATGAGGCTTGTCAGGCTTATGGGTCTGCAGTTCCCCAGGACTGTTGCTAGGCTTCCTTGGTGGAGGGGGAATAACTGTTGCTATTTTCCATTCTGCAGGAACAAAGCCTGTGGTTAGACTATTATTGAAAAGAGTACTTAGTGGTGATGTTAGTTCATGTTTTAGTCTGTTTAGAAGACAGCCTGGGATGTTGTCTGGTTGCATAGAGGCTGTGTTTTTTGCCTTGGGCAAGGATTTGAGGACCTGCTCTTCAGATATCTAGGGTTGGGGGAAGTTTGGGAAAAGGTTTGTTGTAAGTTAGGTGGGGATAAGGGAGTGAAATTTTCACCAAACCTATCTGCTACCAGGTTTGCTATCTCTGTGGATTCAGTGTGTGTAATACCAGTGGCCATTAATTCTGCACATGCTTGGGACCCACCCTTCAGGTTACATATGTAGCTGTAAAAGACATTATGATTATCCTTTGCTGTACTTGCTAAATTTCTCTCAAAGGAGCCTTGGAGGATTTGACAAGCTGTCTTATTTGCCTTTTGAGGCTGAGGAGGGTGCTTTCCCATTGTTGGGGTCTTGTCTTTGTTTTCTATGGACAGCAACTTTTTACATTTATTGTAAAGATTGTTGATGCTGGATGTCCACCATGGCAGCATGTTTCAACTTGGGGCTCTGGCTTTGAATCTTTTTTGTATGCCCAAGTTTATACACTTATGCAAGTGATTGTACAGGGCTTTAGTGTAAGCTTCGGTGTAGTTACTGATTCCAAATTAGGGTGGGGCTTGGAATACATTTATACCTTTACCTAGGTGGGTATAGTTTGCCGTTGTGAAGTGTTTTACTATGATTTCATCACTTTTTAGTTTTGGTGTAAGGACCAGCTCAAATGTGACTGATTTGTGGTCAGTGTTAACAAATGAGGGTCTGACAGTTGTGGCAGTGGTTCTGTTTGACATGTTGGTGAGGAACAGATCCAGAAGGCTTGTTCTCCTTGTTGGGGTATGGACAATTTGTTCCAGGGAATTTGAATTAACACACTCAAGGAATTTTGCGCTAGTGAATTAGGGCTAGCATAGGTTTCCCATTTGATGGTGGGATAATTGAAATCCCTCATAACCAGTATGTTTGGTAAAATTTGAATTGTCTCCAGTTTAGTCAAGAAGGTTTCATGGGCATTATGACTCATGGAGGGGGATCTATAACTGGCTATAACTTGAGTGGGGGTCTTAGTCACCATAACTTGGACCCAGAGTAACTCCGTGACGTTGTCCAGTCTAACTAGACAGGAGGTGAATTTATCTCTAATATAGATTGAAACACCAGCTTCTATGGTTTTCACACATTCATTTTGCAGTCTAAAGGTGTGGAAGGCATTGTAGCCTTGCTAGGCTGGGGTACATTCTAAGGCCTTGAACCAGGTTTCTGTGACTGCACAGACAACTACATCTTCTAGTGATAGAAGTCCTTCCAGGTAGTGTAGTTTTTGGTTTAAGCTACTAGCATTTAGCAGCATGACCCTTATTTTGTTCTGATTGATTAATTTCATGTTGCTAATGCTGTTTTAGAGACCTTGTCTAAAAAGGCACTATAGAGGAGGCAAAAGCTTTTGCAAGCACCGAAAAGCCTAGAGTAGAGGTGCCAGGTGCAAACTGTCTCTGGCAAAGTAGTGAGGTTTGTTGACCATGGCTTCCCAGGATGACAGGAACTGGATCCCCTTTGAATGACACCAGAAACTGAGCCAATTATTGAAATCAATCATTTTTTTTGTTTATGCTGTGGCATCATTCTAGTTGAGGGTAGTTGGTTCTCAAGGCTAGGGACACACCTGCCTGGGACACATACTCAGAGAGCTCAACCATGCCTCTCTTTATTTTGTCCAGTGAGGTATGTCTCAGGTCGTTTACACCAACATGAACTATGACAGAGTTATAACGGTACTTGTTGCTGAGAAATCTGAGTACATAGGTGATCTGACAAATCCTGGCAGCAGACAGGCAGCTGACAGTGAATTTTTCCTTTTCCAACCTGGTGATTGGGACAGCCATGTGTCTCACTATTGAGTCTCCAATGACAAGAAAATTTAGTTTTTGAGTGTTATGCCTTACTGGCTTGGTTGCTGAGACACTGGTGTTGCTATGTGTGATGGGTGCTGTGGAGATTGTGTTAGCTGTAGTAGACCTGTGTTTTTTGGGGTTTCTAGTGTTTCAGTATATTTTTTACCTTGCTAAAGTAAGGGAAAACAGCTCCTGTACTTTACAAAAAAAAAAAAAAAAAGCACCAAACCAGGCATGTCCAAGGGTCAGCTTCTGGTGATTTCTCCTGTCCACCTGGTGAATCTGGGCATACTGGGGCAATGCAGCAATTGCCTCATGTACACAGACAACCCTCTCCTCCTGTCACCCAACACTACAACCTGTGAGAGATGCACTTACATAGCCAAAATGGAAGCAAAGCTCTCTCCACCCAAGATTGTGCTAGACAGTCAAGAGGAGAAGGTTAACACCCACACTATACCTCAAGCAACACATAGCCCTTCTAAACCCACACCACCAACACCCACATATAGCAACACTGAATCCACATATGCAGAGACCTTTAACTGTAACCTGCCCAAGCAACAAGGACCTCTGAAGCTGAAACGCAAACAAACACCAATCACAACCAAAGTGTCACAGAGTTCACAACACCAGTGTGCCACCCAGCAACAGCCCCTAAGGCAAGACAATGTACCTAACACTTTAGTCATAGGTGACTCTATAGTCCGGCACACTGATGTCCCTCTCACCAGGTTAAACAAGGAGAAAATTACAGTCAGCTGCCTGTCCGGTGCCAGGATCTGACACATAACGCATGCACTCAAGTCACTCCACAACAAGTACAAATATGACTCTGTCATTGTCCATGTTGGAGTGAATGACTTGAGACATACCTCCCTGGACTACATGAAAAGAGACATGGAAGAGCTCTCTGATCATGTGGCCAAGGCAGGTATGACCCTAGCCCTGAGTAGCATCCTGCCTTCGCCTAGAATGATACCACAATATAAGGACAAAATGATTAACTTCAACAATTGGCTAAGCTTCTGGTGTCATTCAAAGGGGATCCAGTATCTGTCTGCCTGGGACGACATGATTGACAGACCACGATGCTTTGCCAGAGATGGTCTGCACCTGTCACCACTGGGATTCAGGTCACTGGCTAAGGCTCTTGCCACCCCTATAGTGCCTTTTTTAGGCAAAGTTCAAAGGAAAAACCACCACCGTAACAGGTACAAGCATGCAAAATCTGAAGGTAATGCTACTCAATGCTAGAAGTCTAAACCTCAAAATACACTCTCTCAAGGCACTCCAAAAATGGAGAACATTGATATCTGTGCAATAACTGAGACCTGGTTCAAGGCTCCAGAGAGCACCCCTGCAATACCAGGCTACAACTCTTACCACACTTTTCGGCCACCAAACCAGGACCGAAACACTAAAGTTGGAGGAGTGTCAATATTCACCGTGGATATTCACATCATCAGGCTAGTTGCCCAACACAGTGCGTCTGAAATTCTGCAGATGCAACTAACACTAGGTAAGACTGCAATCTAAATTGTAGCTTGCTGCAGATCCCACACCATACCCCAAGATTCTCACTATACCTTTCTAAACATACTGGAAAATATTAAGATACAACCAAGCACCCTAATACTGGGTGATTTTAACTACCCTGCCATTAACTGGGAAAACTACTCATGTACCAACACCTTTGCCCAATGGTTCTTGGAATTCATAAATTCCAATGCCCTGGATCAACTAATCCATAGTCCCACCAGGGGTTCCAATATCCTAGACCTGGTCATTACCAACATGGGAAATCGATGCTCCACATGTATGTTCACCCCCTCGTTAGTCAGGTCTGACCATAAGTTAATCACCCTTAACATCCACATCCCACCCCTACCCCCAAGTAAAGAAACCTCCATAAAAAACTTCTCGAAAGCCAACTTCATGCTACTCAAGTCAGAATTGACAAACGTCATGACACCCATGCAGATGGGAACTGAAAGTTCAACTGCTGAATCCTACACTAAGGTACTGTATGAGCACATCCACTCATGCATGAATCGTGCCATCCCAAATAGAACCAAGATGCTCTCATCAAAAAAAGGAAGCCAATCTGGTGGTCCCCTGCCACAAACAAACTTTACAACAAAAGGAAGAAACTGTTGCAGAAAAGAGGAAAATCCCAGGATGCAAAAAACTTCCTTACTAGCCTCAGTAGGAAACTGAGATCCCTCATAAAATTCTCCAAAGCTAGTTACGAAAATAAAATTGCCAAAGATTCCAAAGACAACCACAAGGCATTCTATAATTATGTCAAGAATCTAAATGGCAATGCTCAGATCTGCTCTGAGCTAAAACAGAATGGCATTAAATATGCTGATCCTAAGGATATTGCCAATATCCTGGCAGATCAATTCAGTGCCAACTTCACCCCCCTCTCACCCCCTAAACGACCCATCTCGATGCCGGATGATTGCCAAGTTCCGGTAATAACGGCCACACAGGTAAAAAACGCACTCTCCAAAGCTAAGAATACAGCATCCATGGGACCAGATGACATCCCGGCTGTGTACTACATGAACTACAATATGAACTGGCACCTCACCTAAGTGTCATGTTTAATCATAGTCTCACCTCAGGTTTCATGCCCACTGAGTGGCGCAGAGCTACAGTTATCCCACTCCACAAGGGGGGATCCACCTTGGATCCTGGAAACTACCGTCCCATCAGTCTGACAAGCCTTATCTGCAAGGCCATGGAGTGTATTATCATGGAACTTATAAACAAAGACATTGGCAACCTTCAAACACTGGACCCCACCCAGTTTGGGCTCGTGAAGGGCCGATCTTGTCTCCTAAACCTGATTGACTTCTTCGAATAAGTCTCCAGAGCCATGGACAAGGGTAAGGTGGTCCACACAGCCTATCTAGACCTTGCCAAGGCCTTTGACACCATCCCCCACTCTGGAATCATAGATAAACTTACTTAGGTGGGCATTAATCCCTACATCACCCAATGGGTTGCTAACTGGCTTACTGATAGAACCCACACTGTAAAAGTAGCTGACTCCAAATCCAGCTCCAGACAATTGACAAGTGGAGTACCTCAGGGTTCAGTCCTGGGACCGCTCTTGTTTGGCATCTACTTCTCTGAAGTACAGGCCAACACTAAGGGACTCTGGCTAACAAAGTTCACAGATGACTGCAAACTGGAAGCCATTATTGAATCCTCAAATGATGTGGATACTCTACAAAAGGGCCTTACAGAAACAGATGCTTGGTGCAAGAGTCATGGGCTCAAGTTCAATGCCAAGAAATGTGTAGTTATCCCCTTTGGGAAAAAACATGTATCCATGAATTATCATATAGGTGGCAGTACACTAAACACCAAAAGTGTGATAAGAGACTTAGGGACACAGGTGGACAGTGGTCTCACCTTCGATAACCACATTGCCACAACAGTCAGGAAATCCTTCTATGTGGCACACCTCATCACTAAGGGCTTTTTGTCCAGAAAAAAGGAGGTCATTGTCCCACTGTACTCATCCCTTATTAGACCCATTATATAATACAATGCCCCCATTTGGTATGTACCTCTCAAGGCATCTGCAACAACTGGAAAGGCCGCAGAAATACTTAACTAAAAGAATCACAGGCCTAAAGCAGATGCCCTACGCTGACCGCCTTAAAAAACTTCAGCTATACTCTGTCGCATATCATCTACTCAGAGGCGATCTCTGCTTAACATACAAGGCCATGTCAAACCCAGAGTTGTTGGACATGCTACACTTAAAGAAATCCCAATCCCTCAGAGGCACATGCTCCAGGGATCTAAACCTTGTCATCACAATAAACAAAACATGCTGGAGGGATAGGTTCCTGACCCAGAGACTCCCCAGACTCTGGAACAGATTGCCCATATATGTCAAGCAGAATGCCTCTTTGGCCCTCTTCAAAAGGAACCTTGATGATTGGATGGGAGAAAGGAAATTCACCCCGGGGAGCACGTCAGTCGCCCTGCTAGACAGGGGTCCAGGGAAGTAAATAGTGTGGGAAGAAATAGCCAGGGAATTGTTATGGCTAGGCTTGTATATGCCCTAGGGCTGATAGCCTAGTACCAACCTATGAACCTATGAACCTATGAACCTATGAGAGAACATCCACATATGTGTATTTACATGTTTGATGCGTATTATGTGTATGAGTAGAAGTATGCGTATGAGTAGTGGTACTATGAGCATATGTAGGGGTGGGTGAGTTGACAACCTATGCCATGTTACTGTTTTTAATGAGAGCGAGCATGGATTCTAGATTCTTGGTGTAAATACATCTCTCACACTCTGTATTAGAATGTGTTATTAGTAGAGGATTGTCTATGTACATGAGGCAGTTGCTATACTGCCTCAAGATACCCAAGACAGCAATGTTGACAGGATAAACAAGGGTAGTCCAACTGTCCATAATGGTAGGTTGAAGACTGTTGTCACTAGGGATGGCTATTCAGAACTGATCATGGAGGAGCTCAGTGGCTGGATATTTCTGCTTGGGTTTTACAAAAAATGTGTTGAATTTAACTGTCCAGCTTTGGGGCACATAATCCTCTATGTAATGGTCTGCCCTATTTTTTGAAATGTCAGTATTATTGTTACTGGAACTTAAAATATACTGCAATGTAAGCAAATGGAGCTTTTTTCCCCGGGCCTCCACTGAAAAATTGTTATTACCGAGAGCTTACAAGCCCAGAAAAAAGAAGACCTAAAAGGCAGAAGAAGAGCAAATCTAGAAAATTGGTCTTCTTCTATAAACTTCTTTTTCTAAGGTAGCAAGCCCCACATACCCCCTAAACCTTTATCTAGTTATTCTTTCAGTAATGTGTTGTTCACTGAAATAATGCAAAGGTTAACAGTGATATATATATATATATATATATATATATATATATATATATATATATATATATATATATATATATACATATATAAATATATATTATTTTATTTCTAATGCACAAACAGTGATTACTGAAATTAACTCTTCTCTGTTTTTGGTCTTTTTTTCCGGATTGCCAGCACTCAGCATTCTGTGTGCCAATATTTCCATAGGGAGCCACAACAGTTTGTAAATGAAAGTGAATGATTATGCCTGATGTTTGATCAGTAGTAATAATCATAGGTTCATAGGTGTATACTAGGCAAATGGTCCTGGTGCCTGTACACGCCTAGCCCATAGGATTAACCCGGCATCGTGCCACCCGACCTTAGTTCCCAGTGTCTCTGTCAAGTAGAGCCCCTAGAGTGATCCCCGGGGTGAATTTTCTATTTCCTATCCACTCATCAAGATTTCCCTTGAAGAGGGCCAGTGAGGTGCTCTGTTTGACATGTATGAGAAATCTATTCCACAGCATGGGCAGTCTCTGGGTTATGAACCTGTCCTTCCAGCACATTCTGTTGATTGTGGTAATGAGGTTGAGGTCTCTGGAGCATGTTGTGCAGAGGTATTGGGATTTCTTTAGATGTAGCATTTCTAACAGAGCTGGGTCAGACATGGCTTTGTAAGTCAAGCAGAGATCGCCTATAATAGGTGATATGAGACAGAGAATAGTTGAGTTTTTTAGTCTGTCTATATAGGGCAAGTGTTTAAGGCCTAGGATCATCTTTTTGAGGTACTTTTGCATCCTCTCCAGTTGTTGCAGGTGTCTAGTGAGGTATCTGCCAAATGGGGCATTGTACTCAATGATTGGCCTAATGAGAGAAGAGTAGAGGGAGACAATGACCTCTTTCTTCCTGGATGCAAAACCCTTAGTAATGAAATGTGCCACACAGATGGACTTTCTGACCACAGTGGTAATGTGGTGGTCAAAAGAGAGGTTGCTGTCAACCTGTGTTCCCAGATCTCTTATAATGCCTTCTGTGTTCATTGAACTACCATTGATGTGGTAATTCATGGGAACTGGGATTTCCCCAAAGAGGATGACGACACATTTTTTTTGGCATTTAGCTTAAGGCCATGGTTCTGACACCAGGCATTGGTCTCAGTGAGTTCTTTCTGTAAGATGTCAACATCACTTGGGGAGTTAATAATGAATCCCAATTTGCAATCATCTACGAACTTTGTCAGCCAGCGTCCCTTCATGTTGGACTGGACTTCTGAGAAGTAGATACCAAACAGAAGAGGACCCAGGACCGATCCCTGTGGGACTCCACTCGTGACAGGTCAGCAGTCTGACTTTGAGTCAGCTATTTTCACACTGTGGGTTCTATCTGTGAGCCAGTTTGAAACCCACCTAGTGATATAGGGGTTGATGCCTAGCTTAGTGAGTTTTACTATAATTCCTGAGTGGGGAATGGTATCAAAGGCCTTGGCCAGATCAAGGTAGGCTGCATGAACCAACTTGCCTTCATCCATAGCTCTGGTAACTGACTCAAAGAAGTTGACCAAGTTGAGCAGGCATGATGTACCCTTCACAAAACCAAACTCTGTGGGATCCAGAGTTTGGAGATTCCCTATATCCTTGTTTATTAGGTCCATGATGATGCTTTCCATAGCTTTGCATATCAGACTTGTCAGGCTAATGGGGTGATAGTTCCCAGAGTCTGTAGTCACTCCTCCTTTGTGGAGAGGGATGACTAGAGCAGCGTGCCATTCGGTAGTGACAAAGCCTGAGGTGAGGCTGTGATTGAACAGGGCACACAGGTGAGGTGCCAGTTCACTCTGCAGTTCATGTAGAGCACAGCCAGGGATATTGTCAGGTCTTATAGAAGCTGTATTCTTGTCCTTGGACAGTGCTGTTTTAACCTGTGCAGCAGTAATACGGGGCACCTGGCAATCTACTGGTATTGTGATTGGTCCTTTTGGGGGTGAGAGGGGTAAAGCTGGCATTGAATCTGCTGGCCAGTATATTGGCAATATCTGTTGGCTCGGTACAGGAGGTACCATTCTGCAGTAGTTCAGATCAATCTAGGTATTGCCGTGGAGATTCTTTACATAACTATAGAAGGCCTTGTGGTTGTCTTTACTATTTGCTGCAATTCTGTTTTCATAGCTAATTTTAGAGGATTTGATGAGGGATCTCAACTTTTCATTGAGGCTAATAACGGAGTTTTTCCAGTCTTGGGACTTCACCTTATTCCGCATCAGTTTCCTCCTTCTGTTGTAGAGTTTGTTTATGGCAGGGGACCACCAGACTGTCTTCCCTTTTTTGGAGGAGAGTGTCTTGGTTCTATTGGGTATGGCAAGAGCCATGCATTTGTGTACATGTTTGTACAGTGCATTGATATATGATTCAGCGGTCATGCAACTATTCTCCATTTGCATGGGTGCCGTGAAGTTAGCCACCTCAGGTTTTAGGAGCAGAAAGTTAGCTTTGGAGAAGTTTTTCATGGTGGTTACCTTTGCAGGGGGTGGGGTGGTGGGAGGGTAGTTGAGGGATGTGGATTTCCAAGGTGATTAGTTTACGGTCGGATCTAAAAAGGGAGGAGTTGACTACTGGTGTAGAGCAATGGTCGTCCATGTTAGTAATGACCAGGTCAAGGATGTTGCTACCTCTAGTGATGTCATTGGAACGAATTCCGAGATTGCCATACTTGGGACAAACGAGAATATTCTCAGATGTAATATATGTAAGTCCATTCTTTTGGCCATTCACTCTCCACATTTTGAGACTTGCTCTAGTGGAACCTAATATTTTAAATGATTACCAACTGCCACAATGTGTAGCCACTCATTATAGCCACATTATTGAATGGTAGTTTCAGACTGCAATCATCAAATCCAACCTTAGGTGAATTAAAGCCATATGCAAAGGATTGTGTGGGAGCCCCTGTTGTACTAGTCCCCCTACACCTCCCCAATACTCTCCCTTATTTGCCCTTCATTTTGAACCCACACCATTCAGATAGGTTACTTCTTTCTTTCACACTTTCACAAGGATTCAGAAACATCCACACTGCCTGCGGTAAGAGCTGTGTTAAAATCTCATTGATGATGTGTTTTCAGATTCAGAGATAAATTTGCCACAATGAGTAAAGAACTCATTTTTGCTTAATTTGTATGTGTTTGCATTACCATTAACTACTCCTAGTGCTAATCAACAATTTCTTCTGATAGTTAACACTAGTCATCCATGCATTGCATTTGGCAGAAACATTCCCCTCATTCACTCTCCCACAAACATAAAACATATTTAAACAGAAATACAACCTGCATAACTCTTACCTGTCCAAGAGTTGAGATAATGTCCCTGATGTCTTTTCTTATCTTTTTGTTTCAGCCTCGTAAATCACATATCCATACAGTCAGTCAATAATGCTGCACAGATATGTATGACTCAGTTAATAATGTCAAACAGTAGAGTTTCATTATTGTTAGTACTCTTGAATGCATGCTGATGCTAGAGCTGCTGTTCTATTAACTTTTTAATGGGTCCTGGTAATTGTTTAAATAATCTCCCCATTATAATATAGTTTACCACCCAGCTTTTTAGTAAAGCCCCCTGCCATCGACTCACACTCTAGAACAAAGACATTTAAAACCCTGTGTCCGTATTTCGATATAGTGTTGATTTTTATACCAAGTGGGAACAAAACGCAGTGTGTTTGCACACCACTGCCCTTTGCTAAGCCTAGCCCAGTAGTTAGGGTTACCACCTGTCCCATGTTGCGGGGGACAGTCTCTCTTTGGGCAGTTGTGTCCTGACAAAAATTATTAAAAATGGCAAATGTCCTGAAATTGTAGGACATAATTATGTCCTATATTGCATGTAATAGTTGCATAACACAGTTATTCTGTATCTAAAATACCTAAATGTTATAAGAAACAGAATAAGCAACTAAAATGCTACAAGAATAAGTTATCATGTAGGCAAAAAAGTCAAGTTCTATCCTTTGTACTGACCGTGGGTATGTGTCGGCCTGTAAAATCTGATATGTGTCCTGAAAATGTCCCACTTTGGCCATTTGAAAAGGTGGCAACCCTACCAATGGTCAGAGCATTCGCTCGATAACTGGCCATTCGTGGTCTGACTCGTCCTTGTCTGGATGCCCCAAAGATGAATAGGTTACCCGGGTCAACCTACCATGTCATGAAAGATAAGTATTTGCGTGTACCTATGTGCGTGAAGTACAGCACGTGGAAGACCAAATATGCTAGGGTTGACCTCACAACCTTATTGGTACCAGAGATATGTAGAGTACGCAATGTTTACTACTGTCTGTACCATGGGCCAGCAACCGGAGAAGAGATGGATGGTGTGTTTGTGGAATTTGGGGGGGGTGATGGGTAATGTAATAATTCGCCAAGGGGAGACTGGGTCGTATGTACAATAGGTGAACTGGAGGTGTACAAGGAAGCAGTGAGTGAATCAAAAAGGAAACCAAAGAACATACATTCCCATCCCCAATACACCCTGACAAGCCATACTGCAGAACACAATCCCACAAACATATGAACATTAAAATGTGTGATACACATGTACAGAAATGGTACTGGCTCACACCCACATAATGGTCTAGCCTGAACTGAGCCATCCAACCCCTACACCTGGATACATAATTGAATACCCCATCATCCTCTCCACAGCACACCCCCCCTTGCTGAACGTCCACCAAAACCACCCATTCTCAGGCTGCTAGCTTGGGCCAGCCATATCTGCACATAGTGCCCCCTACCCACATCTAGTAGGCAGTCTCACCCTAGGCAGTCTCAGGCTTGCAAACTAGGTATCCCATGCATGTATAACCCTCTCTCATTTTCATAAAGCCAAAGAATGGGAGTCATTGGCATCCGCAATTTTTGGACATCCCTCATGGGATAAGTGTCTGTTCTAAAGATTAGACTTGGTGGCACAACACGATGTCCAGCCCCATAGACATTTGGACATAAGTTGCATTAGCAGTAGTTGTCCACAACCCTGCTCATCCTCCAGTCAGACCTGCATAACCTATGACCCAAGATTAAACACCTGACCGTGATGCACGTCTCCCCATGTGCATTATCCGGAATATATACCTTTCACATGTTCCCTAGAAGCTTCCCCATAGCCATCATCCAAATAGTACATGTCCAAAAAATGTATGCCCTGTCCAGGTTCCACGTCATAATGATGCACACAACCCCTGTATACAAACGGTACACATCCCTCTCAGATGTGGGTGCTCATATACATGGCCATGTACAATCCCAGATATGTAGTCATACATCTGTAAATGTGCATACTTATATACGCATAGCTACAGCTACACATCACACATACATGCATATAAGTAGTTGTCAAGTATGTGTCCTATTTATAAATATGCATACTTGCAAATGTATATATGTCTCTCAGAAACATATGAACATTAACATGTACTATACATATGTACACCAACCGACTGTCACATTTGTTGCCAGTAGTGTGGAATGTCTGTACTAATGTCATATAACCTAACTATCATCCATGAAGAATGTGCCACGGATGGTGTAGTGGTCAAACCGGTGACTAAGGTGTTTCCGTTCCTGGGTCCAAACCATGCAAGGGCTGCTAATATTATATAATGCCCAGAATAATGGCCATCGGATATAGGAGCGGCGGTAAGTGGCGGTCATTCAACAGTATGGGAAATGGAAATAAGTATGTAGGTGTATATGCATGTGTATGTACAGACATATATATATATATATATATATATATATATATATATATATATATATATATATATATATATATATGAACACGGTCACAATAAAGCAGTCATAATGAATGTGAAGGGAAACAGCAGCGGAACCCCCATATTATTTAGTGCTGTCATATCAAGCTGGCCAGAAGTGAGCAAACCTCCTGCGTCCCCACCCGCAGGTAGGATGCTAACAGTGGAACTAACTTTGTCCACGTGCTAAGTCTGACTTTCAAACAGTCTCCATTCAGACGAGCCAAAAACCAGAAGACTTATTGAACACCCTGACCATTATATGAACGTATGTCCCAGGACTATAAGCTTGGAATGTCTGAATATACATGGAGTGAGCCAACATATGGGACATGTCTAGAGCAGTGGGGAGTGGCGCATGTGTAGTGGTGTGGTGTGGTTGATTTCTGACATGAGAATGGATGACCGCTGTGTTATTGATGTTTTGCTGCATTTGTTCTGGTAACTATGAACCATGGTTATACATGCAAATGAAACACACAGCAATAATGTAGTGCTTAGACCATCCGCCTATCGAGCAGACGTTGCCAGTTCGAATGCAGCACACACCATTTATGACACGTAATCTGTATACGAGCATATCCTGCTATTTTATGCTGTATAACAATATAATACCATTGAAATGTGAAATGGGGTGACGTATCACAGCAAGAATGCCGAATGTGTTTGCGTGACAGGAAATGGTGGGTAAACATGGCGAAACGGAAAACCGCTGGTGAAAAGTGTTCTACTCACCCTTTGTCCAATGGCCCTTGTTCTGTCCAGCAACACAATAAACCGCCTCAGCCAGGCTTGACACCAGGACCCTACACACCACAACCAATGTGATTTGCCACTAAGCCATGGCAGTTATACCTAACTCTGACGTTATCATAAACATAGCTGACAGCACAGTCATTCAACAGTATGATCAAAATAATTAATCATGTAGATGTATATGCATGTGTACATACAGATATTATATATATATATATATATATATATATATATATATATATATATATATATATATATATAAATCTACAGAACGAACATGGGCACAAGAAAGCATTCATAATGAATACAAAGGAAAGCAGCAGCTGAACACCCATATTATCTAGTGCTGACATATCAAGCTGGCCAGAGGTGGGCAAACCCCCTGCGTCTCTAACAACAAGTAGGGTGCTAACAGTGGGAGTAACTTTGTCCATGTGCTAAGTCTGATTTTCACATGGGTACAGGGCAGTCCTGGTCCCTAGTTGGACGAGCCTAAACCCGGATGACCATATGAACACCCTGACCAGCATACAAACATATGTGCCAGGACTATAGGCTTGGGAAGTCTGAATATACTTGGAGTGAATAAACATGCAGGACGTGTCCAGAGCAGTAGGGAATGGTGCATGTGTAGTGGTGCAGTTTTCCCAATAGGAGAATGGATGCCTGCTGTGTTAGTGAAGTGTTGAGGCATGTGTTCGGGTAACTATAAACCATATGTATACATATAAATAAAGCAGAACACCAATAGTGTACCGGTTAGAGCATCCGCCTAACGAACAGGCATTCACGGTACAAGTTCGACTATAGCACATATCATTTTCTTTGTGGAATGAATATCGTTCTGCTGTAAAACATGTAATAACATGTAAAAGTGAACTTGAGTATCGCATGGGACTTTTAACCAGATCCTATCAATCAAAGTGGTACTGTCATAATGAGCAAGGCACAAGTAAGCACAAATAAGCGGCAGTAAACATATGTAACACACAGTAGGCATATGCGAGTGCGCTTGCGCGGGTGTAAGCAACGCCCAGCATAGGAAATGTATATAAGTATGTAAAGATGTAATATATATATATATATATATATATATATATATATATATTATATACATATATATATATATATATATATATATATATATATATATATATATATATATATATATATATATATATATATATATATATATATACATATATACACACACACAAACACACATATATATATATATATATATATATATATATATATATATATATATATATATACATATATATATATATATATATATGAAGAATGAATGTCGTAACAATAAAGCATAGACAAGGGATGAGAAGGGAATCAACAGCAACTATAGTATTATAGAGTGCTGTCAGTGTACGTCATAAAAAGCTGGCCAGGAGTGAGCAGAGCAGTGCTACACACACCACAGGGAGGGTTTTACCAGTGGGAGTAACATCATTGAATTGCAAAGTCTACTTTACACACAGACAGAGAGAAGTCCCTGCTGGGATTACCAAAAATTCAAAGGCGCATTTGGGTGTCATCCATTGCACAATCAAGAGCAGGTATGCTCAAAGCCTAAATGGTGGGAGAGACTGAGAATACACAAGGCGGGACATATGGGCCCCTAACACTCTTGAGAGGGCAATGTTTGGAGGTGTGTCTTGGCTGTGATAATAAGTGGACATTGGAAGTTACGTGTGAAAGTTGAACACGGGTGGGGTGGAGGAACTATGGGTATGAAATTATGGATCCAGTTGTGCCAGGGTTGAATGGCCTGGTTCTAATTGGACTGCCCCGTGGAAGTCAGCGAGTTCCCAATAGGTATATATGCATACACACATGCAGACATCAATATATAGAAGTACATTCTCTGTAACACATGCATTCCATTTGTAGACATAGATAACAGGAATGTGCACATACAAACATCAACAGTAGATGGAATAACAGGCTGTGCAGAAGAGGGACGGGATGAAACAGCAGAGGTGTGTATAATGTCCAAAGTCAGTGCTGTGCTGATGATAATAAATGTGAGGGCTTCCCCACACAATGAATCATTCCTGTGATCTGCCCACTATGGCAACGCCAAGTGCTAAACCGGTCTATTTGTAAAAGAAATACGCTGAACACGCACATAATTAGGCTCCCATGTGTAACATATGTGTTAATACATAGTGATACATATTAATTAATTGTAGTGTCATGTTAACGGGAGTAAGGATGTAATGAAGTATAGAGTCTAATCTTGCCATAAATACATACGTGTTCCATATGGGGCAACTGAATAATTGTGAATAGTATTCCTTCGGACGCTCACGTCACCAATGTTTGTGGACTAAACGTATGGGAGTTCTGAGGATATGTGGAGTGAGTAAACCAATGGGATGGCTCTATAGGAGTAGGGAGTGGCCAGTGTGTAGTGGTGTTGATATACCGCGAATCCAACAGGAGAATGGATGACAGCAGTGTTAGGGAGGTGTTGGGGTGTGTGTTTGGGGAACCAGGAGCCATGGGTATATGGGTATATATGCATATGGAGCAGCACAGCAATAGTGCATTTGTTACAGCAACACCCTAACAAACAGACATTCTAATACCGAACCCCACTGTATCACATTCCAATTAACATCTGTAATCTGTACATGAACATACTGTGACACCTGTTCGCTGTATAATCTGCTAAATATCAATTAAAAGATAACTGGAGTGAAGTGTCACTGTCATAATGAATAAGGCACTAGTATGTAGGGAAGCATATATAAACACCATTATGCATGTGTAAGTGCATTTGCGCTGGGTATGTATTGGTTTACACACACATATATATATATATATATATATATATATATATATACAAACAAACCAAAAAAAACAAATATGGAAGGAGCTGTTGCCACTCAATCGTGGATGTAAAATAGCTTCAATAGTCCCAACAGCTGATGCTGGCAGAAACAGTAAAACATTCTAATGCAAAACAGGTGTAGAATGGATCCTCTGGTAGGCCCGTATCACATGATGTATCAAAAAGACTCTAGCATCAAGAACAAGTTTATTATGAGCGCTTTCACGGTGAACCACACCGCTTCTTCAGATATTTTAAAAGATAATAAAAACAAAACACTTTATATAGCATTGCAAATTCAAATACAGCCAATAAAACATTTCTTAAAAAACATGTGGTATTTAGACCAGAGCCATCGCCCCTCCCCATTAGGCTCAAATTAACAAGCAATTGCAAAAGCAATAATCCTCTAATTAAAACTCTTGTAGTTAAAAGGCTCATGGAAACTTGACAATGGAACTAGTTCAAGCATTCAAATCTTAGTGGCCTGAGACTGTGAAAACTGCATCTCTATCAACATGTTACTTACAAACGCAAAATATAGTTCGAATTGGATGAGAAAAAATGACAAAAAGGATGCATAACACATTTCACCTCACTTTCTGTCCCAAGCACTGGAGTTTAAAACATAACAAAGTCTCCCAAAAACAGACATTAATCCCAAATATCACTTATACCTAAAAATGCAGTCAGTCATGTTCAAAAACAAGAATATGACTCAATACTACCTTAATATGCTCAGCGCAAAAAACATCTGAAGCTCCCTTTCATGCATAGCGTGCCAGAAAATAAAAAATAGAAACTCGCTGTTATTAATCCCATAAGTCACAGGCAAACCACTGTGTATGGAGGAAGCATAGAATTGTATTAAAGACAGGGACATAGTCCCTTGCTGCCCTGGTCAACTCCGTTTAAGAAATGCTAAAATCAAAACAATCAAAGCTCCAGTCACCGCTACCTGCGGTGAACTCTACGGGAACACCATGCTGCGTATGCATCCATATGTAAATCATGTCGCAGACGCTATATATACATGCGTCAAAGCGGCGTATTGGACATATCCACAAAATAGCTTGCAAAATGCATACACAAGTATGTACAATATACTAAAGCAATGCACCCTCATGGTAAGATGTAAAAAGATGCATGAAGCATGTAGGCGCACAAAGCATATCAAAGTCCATTGATCAGCAAAGTGCATGCAGACGTTCAATACCAGAGCAGCAGGACAAATGCCTGCGCCCAATCAATGTGGACAGCCATAATAGCAGAAAGGACGTAAAATAGTAAACACGTCTCTTGACAACTCACATTAGAGATGTACCAATCTTGCATGTATAGCAATTAACATTGCTTCATAATCTGGTCAACAATCATTGCTTACAATGAACGGTTCGTCTGATGTTTTCAGAACACCGGAGACATGCACAAGTTCTAGAATGTAACTGCTGGCTAGGATAAAACTTATATGCAACTAAATGGATGCAACAAGGTGAGGTCACAATTAATGGCCTCCAAAATCTGGTGAAAGATAGTAAAATAATGAAAATATTAATGAAAAATGTTGAATGGAAACAAAAAATAAACTAAGCATGTGAAAAATATGCACTGGATGGAATTATGAACAGGGTCTAAAAAATGAGTCTAAAATGTATAATGAATGAACAAAGAGGGAACCAACATCCAAAAAAGAAGGAAACAATGGTGGAGATATTCTGAGTAAAACCTTTAATGGGTTAAACCATATCATGCCTTTGGGCCGTGACAACTGAATACAATGGGTACCCTGATGACCAGGGCCAATTA